>NW_027529428.1:18917874-18927518 GCF_008692635.1 Crocuta crocuta | reverse complement strand
CACCTGACGGACCCTGCTGCACCGTGAGTGACCCGACCGGCCGCCCCCAAGGCCATAGCCCGAGTGATGCTTTCCGGAAGCAGTGTGTGCCTTCTTCAAACCCAGCTTCCCTCACTGATATAAAAAGGGAAACAATTTTAACTATAAAAGCACATGTTCAATGTGAGGGCTTAGCAGGCACAGGGAAGCTGATGTTCACTGCGGTGTAACGGCCACTTTTGCCGAGAGGTCTCTTTTGGGGGATTTTCGACAAGGTTTTAGGTTTTGGGCTCCTGACTTCATTTCCAGGCATCTGCGGCTAAACTAGGTCCAATGTTATGCTGGCTGCGAGGGGCTGCTCTGAGCAGAGATGCCACCAGCCTCCAGCCTCCCTGCCACTTGCACCGTGAGCAGAAGGGGTGTCCTGGCGAAGCCAGCGCCCCCCACCCCCACCCCAGCCCTCGCCTGTCCCTCCTGCCACAGCCAGAGACCACCCGCCTGTGGCCCTTGCCGTCCCCTCCTCCGATGGCCACCTAGCTCCCCGCCAGGTCCCTGCCCCTCAGGACAGGTCAGACCACACCCATGATTACATTTGTAATTTTGACGATGGCCACAGAAAAGCTCTAATTTGGAGTTCAGGAAGAACTTGCCAGTTATGGGAGTCTTGAGTCTCTAAGAATGGTAATTAAGGGTTTCCTTCTGTCAGCGTGAGCTGGACGTCTGTCCAGCGGTCCTTGGTTACTGGAAGCTCTTTAATATAAGCAGGAGAGTTTTTGGTCTCTTTCTCTCATATGGCTTTTCTGTATTAGAGTCCAAGAAAATCAGATCAGACAGGGAGCTTCAAACGCAGGTCAGTCTTCCTGCTTCGAACCCCAAGTGTGAAGGTGGTATTGTCACTGGTGCAGCTAAACACGAAGGGGACGCTGAGTGGGCATGAGGTCCTGGACTGGAGGCTGAGACAGGAGAAGAGCGCTGCGGAGAAGCCGGTGACGTGTGAACAAAGGCCACAGCGCAGTTCACAGAGCCGAGCCCACGACAGCTGTTGGCGATCGACGCACCGGGGTCATAAGGGGCTAAAGTCAGGGCAAGCAGGGGGAAGGAGGCACGGCCGCCATCCGACTGTCTTTGCAACCTTTCTATAAATAAAATTATTCCAAAAGTAAGTTTATTACAAATAAAGGCCAGATGGGCACCCGTCTGGCTCAGTCGGTAGAGCATGTGACTCTTGACCTCTGGGTTGTAAGTTCGACCCCCACGTTGGGTGTAGAAATTACTTAGAAATAAAATCCTGGGGCTCCTGGGTGGCTCAGTCGGTTAAGCATCTGACTCTTGGCTTGGGCTCAGGTCGTGATCTCACGGTTCCTGAGTTTGAGCCCCATGTCGGGCTCTGTGCTAACAGCACAGAGCCTGCTTGGGATTCTCTCTCTCTCTTTCTCTCTCTGACCCCTCCCCTGCTCACATGTCTCTCTCAAAATAAATAAATAAACATTTTAAATAAATAAATAAATATCTTAAAAATAGAGGACAGATTTCCATTTATTTTTATATTTCTGAGTCAAATTTGTTTTCTGTACTGAGTAATAACACACTTTTAATCGCTCAATGTGTGCCTAAATAAGGATCCCCATTCGAGATTTCCAAAGATGAAACAAATCAACAAACCTCCTTCTCACTGCCGTCCATGAGAGGATGTTTGAAACCTTTCAAAACCGTTAAAACCTTAATATAAGTGAAGAACTTAAAGTGAGTGCCACACATTGAAACCAAGGGATTGAATGTGTGAACTGAGAGCGCTAAGTCTCAAAAAAAGCACGTACCTTTTTTGAAGAGAGTCATCCTTTTCCAACATCTATGTAGTAGCATCCCCTCCAGTGAAAGAAAACAGAATTCTGTTTGCCTTTTATAGTTTTTGTTTCCTTCCTTTCATTATTCTATAGGAAAGAGAAAGAGTGGACAAGCCTTTGGCAAGTAGCTCATATCCAACCTGAGATTTAATATTGGTCCAGACATCATCGCTGGGTGCCGGGAGCTGGCGGGATGGCGGAAGGTAGCAGCCGTCTGACCACAGGCAGCCTCAGCGGGCCCCTGAGGGTCCGGGGACCCGTGTTGCTTTTCCCTAAAACCTGGGTAATGCAGCTCCCCATAGCTGCTCAGTCCTGGGACTCGAAAGTGCTTTTCCGGAGTAGAATCTAACTTCCAGTTAGATTCCAGTGTTCCTATCATTTTCCTTAATGCAGATCTCCGAGGCCGCACTGGCCCTCCTGCTCGGACAGGAATTCGGGGAGAGGAGGATGGCGGCGCCCTAGTTAATAAGCTCCGTGAATAATGTAGACTTTCTACGCCAGAGACCAGCATGCTTTTTCTGTACGGAAACAGATGTAAAACTGGAAGGTTCTGGGGGCTACGTAGAATTTCTGGAGCACAGCCTACTCTGTTCACTGTGTGTGTGTGTGTGTGTGTGTGTGTGTGTGTGTGTGTTTAACAACCCTTTAGAAAGGTGAAAAGGGGGCACCCGAGTGGCTCAGTCAGTTGAGCATCTGACTTCGGCTCAGGTCAGGATCTCACAGTTCGAGAGTTCGACCCCCATATTAGGCTCTGTGCTGACAGCTCAGAGCCTGGAGCCTGCTTTGGATTCTGAGTCTCCCTCTCTCTCTGTCCCTCCCCCCACTCTCTCTCAAAAATAAATAAACACAAAAAAATTTAAAATGATAATAATAAAAATGTAAATACTGTCTCTGCATTGGGGGTTTACATAAAGGAGCCACTGGACAGATCTGGCCCGCACCTGTCGTTTGCCAATCCCGATGCCGTTGACAGTATCTTTAATTTTTACGTTTTATAAAAATGTCTCAAAGGAAAAAAAATAAAAGTCCTTGTTAAAAACCTTTCCCTGAGACGACAAAATGTTCCTGGATTTGCAGGGCCATTTGATGGGGCCGGGCTTGTTTGGACCCCGGTCCTCTGAGTCCCAGGGCCGGGAGGCTGTGGGTTTGTGGGGTTTGTACGGACAGCCAGAGGCTCACACAACCACTGGTCAAGGACCCCCGTGGAGGCCCCGAGGGAACCGAGCGCCCAGGCTTCGGGCTGGAGGACCCTCACCTCCTATCTCCGCGGCTGCTCTGAGTCTGCTCGCTCACCTGAGCCCAGCGGCTGGCCGGCCATCTCCTCGTCTCCCCTGCCTCCACACCGCCCCCTCTGACCTGCTCCACACCAGCAGCGGTGCACCCAGGAGGGGCCTTGCACCTCTGCTCTGCCGGCACCCCCGTGGAGAGCAGACAGGCCGAGGCTGGGTGGCCAGCAGAGGACCGTCCGTCCCCATGCAGACGCAGCTCCTCTCCCTGGTCTCTGACGCTCATGCATTCTCACGCCCGGGGTGCTCAGGGTGTCCTCAGCCCTCAGTGCCGCTCGGGCAAGCAGGGAGGGTGCGGCCCGAGGGACGCCTCTGGGAGGCCCCGAACCACAGCCCCCTGGTGACCAGGGCTGGTGCCGGGCGGCCCCCAGGGGCAGGGCGAGGACGCAGGACACTGACGCCCTCTGTCCCCTGCTGCTCTGAGCTGCCTGTCCTCCGGGCGCGATCCCACCTAAGTGCTCAGGGGCCCAAGCGCACTGCCAAATGTAGCTTCTCTAACACAGACGGTCAGGGTGGAAACGTGTTTATATGTTGCTTTGCAAGCTGTGGTCCTGTTAACAGTGAGCAAGATACACAGTGGCTCCTCCCAGGGCTCGTTCAGTGTGGTCGGTACGTCTGTTTTATTCCAAAGAAAGGTCGCTCCGATGTATACTTCCTAGCAAGGGGTCTGGAGAATGTCAAACCCCGAAAGGAGGAAAGTTAGTGAAATAAGTTACTTGAGACGACAACACCCATTGGCGTCTGGGTTACAAACTAACAGAAACATACCCTATGTCACAAATTATAGTTCAACAAACGGATGATGAACGCAGGTGCCCGACAGCATCTGTACAAAGACAGAGTGCCGAGCGTCTGTCCTCGATTTTCAGCCTCGCCCCACTGCAGGCCACTGGAAACATCTGAAAAATGTAACACTGGAGGCAGATCTCCATTAGAGAATAGTGGTGTTGGGGGGTCCACACGGCCCCCCCTCCCTGCTCGACAGCCGTGAACTAGAGGGCAACACTCCTCCATGACCCTCCTTCGTCTCCTCCAAGCTCAGCCGGGGAATCTGCGACCAGAGAACTCATGAAGGAAACGGAACAGAAAGGCCAGAAATAGACCCAAGGGTTCATACAATTTGATATTCGATAAATATGGTATTTGTCTTTCTCTGTCTCACTTATTTCACTTAACATAACGCCTTTGAGTTCCTTCCATGTTGTCACAAGTGGCAAGGTTTAGTGATTTTTTTATGGCTGAATAATATTCCACTCTATATACTATCTTGGCTATAGTGAATCATGCTGCAATAAACAGGGGGCGCATATATCTTTTTGAGATGGTGCTTTCATGTTCTTTGGACAGATACCCAGAAGGAGAATTGCAGGATCACAAGGTAGTTTTATTTTTAACTTTCTGAGGAGCCTCCATACTGTTTTCCACAGCGCTGCCCCCAGTTTGCATTCCCACCAGCAGTGCACGAGAGCTCCCCTTTCCCCACACCCTCGCCAGCATCTGTTATGTCTTGTCTTTTTGATATGAGCCACGCTGACAGGTGTGAGGTGGTATCACACTGTGGTTTTGATTGACATTTCCCTGGTGATGAATGATGTGGGTCATCTCTCCATGTGGCTGTTGGCCATGTGTATAAATGAAAAGAATGAAAACTTTTCATTCTTAACTGAGTTGCAAAGTAGTGACCTCAACCCCAGGTCATATCTGGAAATTCACATTCACTGTCAAGTTTTCAAACATTACCAATCAATTGAATAGACGCACGGGCAAGCAGGAAATGCCCATTTTCAGCAGAAGCTGAAATATTTGAATCATTTTGAATCAGAAAATAACATTTCAGTTGATTGTTTCTTGGAATATTTTTTTTCTTGGTACACTTAAAATAGATTATGATTCCCAGAGCAATAATATTTAATAGGACTACACATCCAAACACTTAATACTTTGCATTAGAAGACGATCCTAAAATAACGTCATATTGCTCGTCAAGTTAGCTGCTTTATATTTAATTAAACTGACCTCCAATTGAATTCCAATTAAGTAATTATATTTTTAAAGAGAAAACTTTTAGGCAAATACATCATCATCTGTTGAGATATTCAATCTTTTTTATTCTTTTATTCCTTTTTCTTTTTTTAAGTGTTTATTTAGTTTTGAGAGAGAGGGAAAGAGAGAGAGAGCAAGCAGGGGTAGGGGCAGAGAGAGAGGGAGACACAGAATCCGAAGCAGCTCCAGGCTCTGAGCTGTCAGCACAGAGCCCGACGCGGGGCTCGAACTCAGAGACCATGAGATCATGACCTGAGCAGAAGTTGATCGCTTAACTGACTGAGCCCCCGGAAGCCCCACCCAAAATATTTGATCCTTTTTAATCTCCAGTGCTTGGTGTCCTGGCTGGCAATAAGACGCAGAAAGTAATTATTTGTTGATTTGAATTTCACTAAAAATAAGCAATCAGAGGTACACAGAGAAGCCACCTATATGCCCAGGAAAAGCCTCAGGACAATACCTGTGCTTTCTCGCCCCAACCGGGGTCATCAGCACTGCACATAAAGCCACACAATCCAAGTTCAAGTGCTATCCTTAGTCCTTAAGTGACTTTTCAATCTTTACTTTTTTTGCTTCAAACCTCACTGACAACAGAGAAAAAGGAGGAAGCCCACCATTTGCAGTTAACAGGTCACTTTCACATCCCAGTTGATTTGGTGGAGGAAATCCAGGAGGAGGAGGCTTCTCCTCCATGTTCCAGAACATTCTCGCTGACGGAGGTGACCAGTGGGGGCATCGCTGAGACTCAGCAGTGCTGGTCTATCAACATTATCAACAAGACAGGTTTGAGTTATTCCCTTTGAAAAAGGTATCCCTATACCTTAAAACAGGGAAAATGGTGAATTTTGCGTTGGGTGACTTTCATTTCAAGTCAAAATAGTTTGAATCAAAGTGCACTTAATGCGGTTCTACCTCTGGAGCTTACTCTTTCCTGTGTCAATAAAATGTTACTATGTCCGTGGCTGCAGCCAAATAGTCTTTTCTCTGTACACTAAAGGGTCTTGACAGATGGATCCTGTGTAAGTAACTTGTGCTTTTTAATTTGAAAGAGAATGAAAAACGTGGAGCCTGCGCTCTGAATATTAAAATGTAATGATGTATATTCTACACATTCGATACATCTACCCAAAGTTTACAATTGTGTGTCTTTAAGTTCTGGATAGAGGTGGTGAAACCTTCGGGGCCCCACTATCTAGAAAAAGGACAAAGAACCTTCCCTCCCCTGCCCACGTCTCCTCAAGAACAAAAGGCGGCGGTAGAAAACAAAAATGTAAAAGTTACTAACAGTAACCCAAGGAGAAAGGAAGAACCACTGGACGAAATGGTCTTGGAAAAGTGCTGGCTCACAAGAAAAACAGAAGCTGGAGAGTGTCACGGTGAGGTCGCCCTTCCACCTCCCAGAAACCGCATCTGGTGAGCCTACAAAACCCTGGCAGTTCTCACTCCCGTTTTGAGAAGAAAAAAGGAGGAATGTGCATGCTTCCTTTTTCCCGTTTCTGACTACGGGGTGGTGAAGATGGCTGCGGTGGGGATGAGGGGGTAAAAGAGAACCGTCAACATCCGGGCCTGGCTTCGTCACCAGGGGGAAGACTCCAGGCACCACGCTGATGGGGGGGGGGGCAGACCTGATACCCGAAGGTGCCGCCAGAGGCAGAGGAGTGGGTGACTCTTCCCTTCCCTCTGGCGGGGAAGAGCGGACCCTCCGGCGGCCAACCCAGGGTCCTGCGGGACAGAGGAGCCCAGATGGTGCACCTGACCTTCAGCTAAGCCCGCCCCACCCCCACCGTGCTCAAAGACAGCAAATTAGGCATCAGAGGAGTAGGAGGCGCTGGCGCAGTAGCCAGGGAAGAAAGGGGCTATGTGCGAATCCAGGAGCTGTGGCCCGCAGGGGCGCAGAGCAGAAAGGAAGTTCTGGAGAACCGCTGCCTCCGGATGCCGGCAAGGGGATGGCCCCGAAGCAGCCCTTCTGCTAAAGACGACAGAGAATCAGCATAAGAAGAAAAGGATAAAGGCCAAGAAAGTGATAGAACAATGTCTTCAAAACCGTGAACAAAAACTCACTTCTGAACCGGAATTCTTTACAGTTCAAACTATCAAACTTGAGGGTAGAACCTTGTGGATATGGAAGTTCTTTAAAACACCTACTTCCGGGGCTCCTGGGTGGCTCATTCACTTAAGCGGCGGCGACTACAGCTCAGGTTGTGATCTTAGGCTATATGAGTTCGAGCCCCGCATCGGGCTCTGTGCTGACAGCTCAGAACCTGGAGCTGCTTCGGATTCTGTGTCTCCCTCTCTCTCTGCCCCTCCCCTGCTCACGCTCTGTCTCAATCACTCTCTCAAAAATAAATAAATAAATAAATAAACAAACAAACATTTAAAAATTAAAAAAAAAAATAAAGACAGCAATCGGTTCACAGAGAATACAGCACCAGGAGCCCTGCTCATGAGCAAGAATAGGCGGAAACACACAAGACAAACAGACTTAACACAGCAACACCAGGAAAGGAACACACTTCCCATTCTTAAATTAAAAAAGAAAAAATAATCTGTGGGAACAAGAGACTTTAAACAGTGACTGGGGAATCCCCGCGACCAACAGAGTGCAAGTTTCTCGCTAGGAGAGCCTCCCAGACTCAGAATATAGTCACAGCTGATTTACTACCGCGAAGCGTCAACGGCCAAGTCAGCAAAGGGAGAAGACACTGGGGAGAAGGAAGAAAGTTCTGGCAGAAATGTGTTGACTTTTATTTATTTAGTCATTTTTAAAGATTTTATTTTTTATGTATGTATATATATAAATGTTTATTTATTTTTGAGAGAGAGAGAGAGAGAGAGAGAGAGAGAGAGAGCAAGCAGGGGGAGGGGCAGAGAGAGAGGGGGACACAGAATCCGAAGCAGTTCCAGGCTCTGAGCTGTCAGCACACAGCCCGACACGGGGCTTGAACTCAGTAACGGCAAGATCATAACCTGAGCCAAAGTCTGAGGCTTAACCCACTGAGCCCCCCAGGCGCCCCTAAAGATTTTATTTTTAAGTTGTCTTTTAGGAAGGTTTCTTTCCTAGGTATCTGATGATTTTTAACATTTGTTTCAACATTAAACATTTGTTTCAACGTTAACTTATTTATTTATTTATTTATTTATTTTAATTTATTTCTAGGAGAGAGAGGGAGAGAGACAGCGTGAGCAGGGGAGGGTCAGAGAGAGAGGGAGTCACAGACTGAAACAGGCTCCAGGCTCTGAGCTGGCAGTCAGCACAGAGCCCGACGCGGGGCTCGAACCCACGAACCGCGAGATCATGACCTAAGCGAAAGTCGGACGCTTCACCGACTAAGCCACCCAGGCGCCCCTCAACGTTAACTTTAAAATGACTCAAAGGTGAGGATGACCACAGCAGCGCCAAAGGGTGGCGCATGGGGCCAGACGAGAACCTCATCTCCACTAAGGGCCCCTAAGGAAACACAGAATCTTAGTAAACGCGGCTGTTTGCTCTCACACACAGATTCCAAACTGGACCTGACTGTCCATTCCAGCAACAGTGCTCGCTCTGGAAACATCCTCTCTGCAAGCTGTGCTGCCCCTGTTTAGGGAGCGCTATTTCATCTGTTTGAAGCACAATTAATACAGCAAATTAATAAATACAGCAAATATAATAAAAAATCCTTCACTTGAGTTAAAAATTTAATGACAAAAATGGATGGAAGAGAAGGTCCAAGTGGGATAGACGGGGCTCCGATCAGTGTCCATGGCAGTTATAATCTAACACACTACATACTTTGTTTTGATTTTCTTTTTTTTTTCTTTTCTTTCTTTCTTTTTTTTTTTTTTTGGCTCAGGGCACAGCCTTTTAAGACACGTGCTGCCAGCCTCTCCTACCAAGATCATGAGGGTCTGGGAACTGTTCTACAGGGAAGATTTTAAAGGGGGCTGTTCCAACAGAAAGAAACGGGGAGAGGGGATGGTGGAGAGGGCCTAGACAGGTGTTTCTAGAACATTTTTTCCAAACTACAGTAAATGTTAGACTTCATTTATTTAGCTCCAGACATAAGAGTCGGTTGGGGAAGAAAGAAGCAAGAGCCTGGCTGCAATGCGAGCCCGCGGAAAAGAGCCGCGCGGACCAGCTGGGCCCATCCAGAGGCCGCGGTGAGGTCTGATGCCCACCGACACACAGCCCAAGGTCACCTCGCGGGACTGCGAAGGCCTCGTGCGTCAGAGCAGCAGGAGCACCCTGGGGTGGTGACCAGGACTACCTGGCACAGTGAACACGACTCTTCTTCCCAAGCAACCACGAGGCGAAAGGGGCGCGCCCCTGACAGCTGCGGCCGCTTCAGAGAGCCAGGTGGCCGGCGGGCCAGGTGGCCGGAGCTTCCTGTTGACGGCACAGCCCCTTCTCTGTTTGGGAAGGCCCCCGGCGCGGACTTCAGTGCCTGGAAGGCAGGGCGCAGGGGCGCGGGGGGGCCCTCGGGGCGGGCCCCGGGCGCGGGGGCACCGGGGC
>NW_027529428.1:18913616-18917733 GCF_008692635.1 Crocuta crocuta | reverse complement strand
ACACCTAGGCGGCTTTTCCTGCACAAAGAAAGAGCAGTTGCGTAAAAACCCGAGCCTCCCCGGGCCACCGCTAAAATTCGTCTGGATCGCGCCTTTGGACACGTTTTCGTGGTGAAGTGGCTTCCGCAGCCAGTGAGTGACTTGGGGGAAAGAAAGGAAGTTCTCTGTGGGACATGGAGGTTTGAGTTACGTACGGCCTGGGCAAAATGGCTCCAAAACCTTAAACCCTTGGTGACTGCAGAGGCGATTCCGCTCTTGGTATATTTGAAGGTCGGAGAACTGGAAAAACTGTCATCGGAGAAGTGACAGTTTGAACCCTTTTTACGTTGCAAACTGGTGCGAGTTATGTTTCTGACCAGAAGTTAGTGTGCCGGGAGCCGGGGGTGTGGGGGCGGGGGTAGGAAGGAGCTGGAAATACCCCATTCCTGAATCTTCTAGGGAAAAAGGAGTTCATCTGGTGAGGACTTGGAATTCCTGGAAGAAGGGGAAATGGTTCTAACATCTGAAGTCTTTGTTTTAGTAAGAACAGATCTGCTGCCGCTACACAGGCAGTGCTCCAGTGAAATGCAACTCAATTCACTGATGTGCCCTCGCACCCCCACCCTCATCCCCAGCCTGCCCCCCAAAAAGTGCAGATGGTGCATGAATGTATCTGTCCTTGAGCTCAAACGTTTAAAAACTTGTAGAGTTATGGGGCGCCGGGGTGGCTCAGTTGGTTAAGCTTCTGACCTTAGTTCAGGTCATGATATTGCAGTCCTTAAGTGGGACCCCCCCAAGCCCCCCATGGGCTCTGCACTGACAGCTTGGGAGCCTGGAGCTGCTTCAGATTCTGTGTCTCCCTCTCTCTCTCACCCTCCCCTACCTGTGCTCTGGCTCTCTCTCTCTCTCTCTCTCTCTCTAAAAAAATGAATAAATGTTAAAAAAAAATTTTTTTTTTAACTGTAGAGTTATTAGGTGTTTTAAATGAGAAATCTTATCTGTTAAAATTATTTTATCAAGTCATTGTGTTCTGTCTACATCATACTTTGGATGTATTTACAGAAATGCTGCGGTGAAATAGAAACTGATGTGCATTCTCTGTATATGGTGTGCTTCCTTACGAAGGGTTTCATAAAGTCTTAATAACCAGGAAGTTATTAATGTTTGAAGCTAGGATAAATAATGAGGTGTATATTTTAGGTCTTTACCTTTCCTCAGGGATGAAATGGATTGAAAGATAATTTTATTGCTAGATCTTTGCCTCCCATTAACCTCCTTTAGGCTCATGTTCAATAATCTAAGTGCAGGTCTGATTTCTCTGGTTTTTTAATTTTATTTATTTTTTAATGTTTTTATTTATTTTTGAGAGAGAGAGAGACAGAGCATGAGCAGGAAGGGGCACACAGTGGGGGAGATACAGAATCTGGAGCTGTCTGCCCAGAGCCTGACACAGGCTGGAACCTAGGAACCCTGAGATCATGACCTGAGCAGAAGCCGATGCTTAACCAACTGAGCCACCCAGGTGCCCCTGATTTCTCTCTTTTTAAACCAAAGACTCCTTAGCCGGGTATCACTCATGCAGCACATACATTATTTTTTTCCAAGACCCTCGTGCTAAGGTATGTTTTGGAATCCTCGTTTTCCACAATTTAGGATTCAAATTTAGAATCTCAGTGTCAGCATTGAAGAAATTGTTTCTCAGAACTTGGAAAGGCCTGTGCGCGCTGACGCCGAACGTGAGACTGCGCAGTGCAGGCCGCACGACACCTCACAGGCCCGCCCGTTCGGGTATCTGTGACAAAGGGGCGACTCGTCTGCCCGGTGCAATAAACAGACTATAAACAGCCGTGTGTCCGTTCAGGGCAGATGCCGTCACCGCGTGAGGCTCCCTACAACTTACCTCCAAACCTTGTCTTTCAGAGCTCTTCTGCATTAGGACTCAGGGACCCTGTTTGACTCCTGGGTGCTACTTTTTACTTTTGAAAATAAACGGAATTTCTCCTGTCCAGTAACCGACACCCCCTGTAATTAAGTGGGCAGTTTCCCCTTTCTGGAAGTCTGAAATAGCGAGACTGAGCGGAAATTTCAATGATGACACTTGCAATGTGGATCTAAGCGAGAACGAGATGTTTCAGCCTCACTGACAGGCACTCTGTTCTCCCCACAGCAAGCGTCGATGATGTGAGAGCAAGAACGGAGAGCATGGCCACCCCGGGTTGCTGAGGCGTGTTTCCTGTTCTCTTCACAGCTGCTCGCTCTCCGTCCCTGATCCGTGGAGGGTGGCAAGGCACTTGTTGCAATCGAGCTAATTTCTGCTTTCTTGGCTCTCACTGTATAGATTTTTTTCCAACAGCCCCCTATCCTTACCTCCTCTTTCCCGCCCCCTTCCCCAATTGCAAGTTTTGACATTTTTCTTCTGTTTCTGGATCGGTGTCGGTATAAACGAGTAGAGAAACAAATAGGTCTTTAGGTCCTTGAGGGAGAATTTTTTTTTAATTTTTTAATGTTTAGTTTTGAGAGAGAGACAACTTGAGCAGGGGAGGGGCAGAGTGAGAGGGACACACAGAATGCAAAGTAGGCTCAAGGCTTTGAACTGTCAGCCCAGAGCCTGACACGGGGTTCAAACCCACACAAGGTCAGATCATGGCCTGAGCTGAAGTCTGACACTTAACCGACTGAGCCACCCAGGCGCCCTGAGAATTATTATTTTTTTAAATGTTCACGTGCTGAACTTCTGTTTTCCTCCTTGGACTTGACATTGTCTCAAGTTATTCTTTGTCACTTGGAAAAACAGATTTTTGTTTTGTCCTGTTTTTGACTGAGGAGTTGTGGAAAGATGCGCACAAAACTAGACTGGGCAGATATTAAAGGAAAATGCGTTCCTTCATTTTGAGGGTTTAGGAGCAGGGACACTTTCTGTGAGCTTGCAGTCTTTCCTGACAAGATGTTAGCCTGCGTCCATTGGAAAATTGTTTGCCTTGTACCATTAATTATGTAAGTTTTGCCCGATGAAACTTGAAAGGTGGTTGGATTGAAATCTTAAGTACAGTCACATTTAGCCACAGTCAAAGATACTACTAGAAAAAAGACTTCCTAGCGTTGGATTACAGTGGGTTTAACAAATCAAAAATGACTCTCTTGAGTCTTCCATTTCTGGAAACCACCAGAAATGGTTTTTGGAGGTTGCCAAGGGCTGATGGTAGGAGGAGGAAGTAGGTATTGAGTGAGTATTGGTGACGCCCCAGTTACTAAGGAGGGTGGACTAACGGCTTCTATGATGGATGGTATCTGGTAAAGCAGCATCCAGCGTCCTGGGGTACCTCGCTCTGACGCTGGGGTCCTGGCTCCTGAAACAGAGAAGGCACCACCCCTCTGGAGGGGTTGCGGGCCTCCCGGCTTGACCCACTGGATGGGAGATGCTTGATCTGAACTTGGGCTGAGCCAGCAACAGGGCCACAAGGCTGGTGCCAGGGCAAGTCAGGCCCAGGCCCAGGCATGGTCAGGACAGCCAGTGGGCCGCGTCGGGGAGGATGGCCGAGGGCCCAGAGCCTAGTTTTAGGAAAAGCCACCACTTAGATATTGGCTTGTTTATCTATGCTCTGTGTGGGCTACAAAGAGCGTCCGAATATCCAATGTCTGACCTTTACCGTCCCACTGCAGCTGTTTGTCATAACTGAGAAACCCTCATTCTGTTCTGGTCAGTCTGATAATTTCTGTTTCTGCCCACTTGTCATGGAAACGTTCAGGCGTGACTAGAGTTGAGTTTGGTTTTTATTAAATTCTAATTTATAACGATACGTTCCCACCCTCTAGTGCTGTTCCCCAAAGCTATCCTTTTCATCTTTTCAGCTCTTCCTTCTGGAATCTTCCACCGTATTTCCTGAAAATAGGCTCATTTGTTCTTGTTTTCGGTGTATCAGTTTTAGACGGTGTCTGCCAAATTCCTGCTCTGAGAAGGGAGCCCTGGGCTCTCCCGGACCACCACCCGCTCATGCTGTCACTTGGGGCTGAGAAGCCGACTTGGTATTGGCTGTGATGACAGTAATGCTCAAGTGAGGCGTGTGAGACAGTTCCGGTGTATTCCCCTTGGTTGTTTTCCCTGGGTAAACTCTTGCTTCTGTGTTCTCCCGTCGGCTCT
>NW_027529428.1:18906559-18913549 GCF_008692635.1 Crocuta crocuta | reverse complement strand
AACCCATCAGTTTGTTTTTCTCTTTTCCGGGAGCCCTTTTGCTCTCACTGGAGTCTGGCGGTGGCTCTTCAGCCCCGCACATGCCTGTCAGAAGCCTGTCCTGGGAAGGTGGTTGACTAAGTACATTTTCTACCAAGTGCCTGTCGGACCTTTGCTCTACCATTTGGGGTCTTAACCTACCTCTGATGAACGTTCACATACAGTTTACTCGTTATAAATCCCTGGTCGTAACCGTTGAAAACATTTCCTCAGAAATTTTATTTCTATTATGCATTTCATATGTGTATATGACATATATGATGTATGTTTTATTTACATATATAATACATGATACACATATATTATATACACATGCTTGTAATATATATAATAACTCCAATGTGACAGCTGGCGTCTACATTTTAAGTCAGTCCCCACGCCACCTCTCTGTTTGCTCGGACACTGGTGTCTTATCATCCAGCTGATGGGAATGTGTGTTTTCCTGGGAACGGGGAACCCATGGCACTTTTCTTCAGACGTCTGGCTTGGATCCCGTGGTCCCGAAGCAGGTGCCGTGTCACTTTAAACGGCGCTCCCAGGAAAGCCCTCCTTGCCCGGGTCGTGCGGTGTTGGACGGGACACGGCTGAGCAGACAGGTAGCTGTCGTGGGCGTGGGGCCGTGGCGCAGGGGCGTGTGCGGGGAGGGCGCCGGCCGGCACCCTCCCACCTCCATGGCCGCAGGATGCGTTGGCTCCTGGGGCGTCCTGGGGACCAGAGCTCCTGAGTCCCCTTTGTGAAACGATTGGCGGCCCCGTCCTGCCCTCACAAGACCCTCAGGCTCTGCCTGGGCGGAGGCAGAACGCTGGGGTTACTGTCACCCCAAAGCTAAGAGCGGTCGGATCACTTGATGACTGTAATGCCTCAGTCACAGTCACTGAGTATTTGTATCAGCAGTGGTCCAGGGAAGGTAGGGCCGAAGTTCCTCTCCATTGAAGGCGCATTGTTCTCAAGCTATTGTTTTGGTCTCTGTGAATGAAATGGCCACGGTGGGGGTGGGGGGAAGGTTCACTGTGATGCACCACGGAGCCACGTGGGTCATGCCCACACCTGCCTGTGGCTGAGACTGACGTGACCACCACTGCCTCTCCCACGAGGGTGGCTCTGGGAATGTGTCCCTGCAGTCTGGGGTGCAGACTAACCCAAACAGGTCACGGGTGAATAAGCACGATTTCTTTAGTAATTTATTTTTTTATTTGAGAGCGAGCGAGCAGGGGAGAGTCAGAGGGAGAGAGAAAGAATCCCAGACACGCTCCGCGCTCAGCCTGGAACCCAGTGTGGGGGCTCGATCCCACCACCCTGGGATCATGACCTGAGCTGAAATCAAGAGGCAGATGTTTAACCGACTGAGGCACCCAGGCGCGCCCCCAGATACTAATTCTGAAGTTAGTTTCTCTGACCTCCAATTTGGGAGAACTTGCTAGCGTTTTTCAAGGTGGTAAATGCAAAACATCCACCAGCACATGTCCCTCAGGGAGGAATTCAGAGAAGACAGGGAGCACTAACCCTCTGCGTGACCAGCACCCTCTGTGGGAGGGCAGTCTGGCCTGTTTGCTTCAGCTTTCGATCCTCTGTGCGTGTGTGTGCGTGTGTGTGGTTCTTAACAGCAGCATCATTCTGCAACTTACTTTTTTTAATCAACCACATGCCTGGGAGTGAAGAGGTCTTCCTATCAGTGATCATTGTGTTTTATTCCACAGATTTGAAAATATAATCATTTACTGAGAGACATTTAGAGTTTCCCCCTCATTTTTGATATATTAGCACATCGCCTCTAACCAACCCAGCTAACTGTCCCCCTCATTTTTGACGTTATAAACAAAGCTGCAGTGAGTGCACTTTTCTGTTCATTTTTCCCATCTTTTATCCCTTGAATTGTGTTTCACAAAACCATCAAGTGGCTCGAAAAAGTTCTTAGCCCTGTCCATCCTTTTACAAATCCATCGATTGAAGCTGTTATATTTCAGCAAGCCGGTGGTTAATTTGCAAGGGATATAGTTAATCCTGTATATTTTTTAACAATACCCTCAGCTTTTGTGCTGTTTCTCACGGGTTCCCGTGTGGACATTCTCTTCTTGCCCTGGGGCCTCTGTCTTCCTTTGGCTTCGGCTCATCAGTTGGCTCACTTGGGGCCTTTCCTTTCTGCGGGGTGAGCTTTGCTGATGTGCCTGGTGGTCCGAGGATGCTGCTGGTCTTTCCCCTCCCATGTGCCCTAGGAGTTGGTCTTCTGAGTCTGCACATGTTCTGTGGCTCTTTCCTAGCCCGTGCCCCGTGAGATAGGAGGGGTGAGGTGTGCACAGGGCAGGGGGAGGCAGGAACCGGCGTTGGGGGTGCCGGGTGCCCTGTCCTTCTCGGATGTGGTCTGCTTAGCCAGGAAGGGGCCCCGCCTGCACGTGGACTGCGGCTCCATCTCCAGGCTGAGCCCATCCCGCCCTGTCTCTCGGTGATGGCCGTGGCTGGCGATCTGCCAGCAGTGGGCCTCCTTTGCCGCCACCGTGGTCATGGACTCATAGTCCGTGCGCCTGTTTTAATGCTGTTTCTTGCCTTTCTCCGCCTTTATAGCTGCTGCACATGCTCAAAGAGGAACTCGACCACTTCCTTTTTTCTTTTTTTTTTTTTTAAGCAACCCCAATCAGCTGATGGTCATGGCTGTGTGAGGACATGACAGCGAGGAGGAGGAAGGAGAGGAGCTGGCCAGGGCAGGGCTGGATGACGGGCCGGGGCTCCTTCGGTGGCGGCTCTCGCCCTGGGAGCTGGGCCAGGTGCAGGGAGCTCAGGCAGGAAGTGCATCCCAGCAGAGGGCTGCACTCCGGCGTCCACACTGATTACTGGGATGTGGCCCGACCAGAGGCGTAACTTTTCTCAGAAGCACATTTAAGGATGCACAGGGTGTGGAAGTGGAAGGGGCCTTGGGGACCGTCGGATTCACCTGTGGAGAAGGTGACGTGACTTGTCCGGCCGCTAAGGGGTGTTGCTGGATTTCGAAGCCTTGAATGTGCGTTGTGAGTCCAGGACTGTGATTGTCACCTGCTGCTCTGATAAGGAATCTGCCGTCGTGCATAGTGAGGGGGTGTAGGGTCCTGCCATGGACACAGGAAGCCCCAGAAGGCAGAGGGAGAGCATGAGCTCAGGGGGGCATGTTGTTTCTATCTTTAAAATTATTTTTAATGTTTATTTTTGAGAGCGAGAGAGGGTGAGAGGGGAGGGGCAGAGAGAGAGGGAGACACAAAATCTGAAGTAAGCTCCAGGTTCCGAGTTGTCATCACAGAGCCTGACACGGGGCTCGAACCCACGAGCCACGAGATCATAACCGGAGCTGAAGTCAGACACTCAACCAACTGAGCCACCCACGTGCCCGTTTCTATCTTTATAGCTTTGTGTTGGGAATTTGAGCCCGTTCAATAGAAATTGAACCTGAATCAGATACAAATATCTGATGCTTTTACGTTTTGTCTCTTTTTAACACACGGTAGACTCACTTCCAAGTTCACTGTCAGAGTGAACTAGAGCCACGTGGAAGCTGGTTTGAAGGGGCGCACCAAGCCGCCGCCGTCGGTACCTCAGGCTGCCCCACAGTGGAAGAATGCCCCCTCTCTGCGCGCACTCCTGCCCCTGCTGGAAAGGAGGGGAGGGGGAGGGGGGTGTCCTGACAGATGGAACAGAGCAGGGGAGAAAGGGCATTTTCTGGCTCCGTCGTGTCCGATCGTGGCCGCGTTTGTGACGCGGTCGTCTGCCAGGAGAGCGTGTGCTCTAGAAAGGAGAGAGTCAGGTGGGTGCCCCAGTCTCTGCACGACACAGCCGCCAGGTAGTCCTTCTAGCTGATCTCTTCTAAGAAGATTCCAGAAACCATGTCGTTGTCCCTCAAGAGAGGAGTAGCATTCATTTGCTAGGGTTGCCAAAACTGAGTAGCCAAGACAAGGTGGTGTAAGTAACAGCTCTGGGGCCGGAGGTCTGAGGTCAAAGTGCCTGCAGGGCGGGTTGTCCTTCGGCTCATGGACAGCATCTCCTCCCCATGTCCTCACCTTCTTCCCTCTGGGCGTGTGTCTGTGTCTTCATTTCCCCTTTTAATGAGGACACGAGTCGTATTGGATTGGGGCCCTCTGTAACGGCTTCATGCGAACATAATCACCCCCGTACAAACTCTGTTTCCAAATAAAGTCTCATCCTGGGGTGCTGGGCGTTTTGAACCTCAGCATATGGATCTGGGGGATGTGATGGACCAGCCATCACAGATGCAGAAGTGAAGTCTGGCCCCTCCTCACGGTGGCCTTGTGCGCTGGGGTCAAGAGCACGAGGGGACTCTCTGGGCCTGGCCTAGAGAGGCATAGGAGCCACCTGAGGTGAGCATTACAGACGGATGGTTCCAGAACAGTATGTCCATAAGCACCAAACAAAGCTAAGCAAGGTGAAATGCTTAAGTTATCGTTTTTCTTCCACCTTGAGATTGGCAAAAAAAAAATATTAAAAAAAAACACCTTAGGGACACAGTGCAGAACAGGGGTGGTAAGGGGAGAGAGGGGTCACAGGGTGTCAGACACAGGTGCAGGGGTAGTGGAGAAACCAGCCTGAATTACACATGGGATGTTTGTGAGAGGCACACGGCATGTCTCCCATCCAGGAAGGGAGTCTGGGGTATCAGTGTTCTTGGGAAAGTTTTACGTTTTATACCAAAATAGGTTCCAGGCTGCACGAAGAATAAAAATATAACAGCAAGAGGGGTGCCGGCGGGGGGAGGGGGAATCAGTAGTTGGTGAAGCATCTGACTTCAGCTCAGGTCATGATCTCGCAGTTCGTGGGTTCAAGCCCTGTGTCGGGCTCTGTGCTGACAACCTGGAGCCTAGAGCCTTCTTCAGATTCTCTCTCTCTCTCTCTCTCTCTCTCTCTCAAAAAAATATATATGTAACAGCAAGATCGTAGAAGTACTAAAAGAATAACTCAAATGAGTTTTTAAATAATTATGGTGTGAAATAGGATAAAAAATACAAAACCAAGAAAAAGATGAATGAGTATGATTTCCTGAAATTTTAAGCAAGTCCCTAGGTATGAAAAAATACGTAAATAAGTGGCATTTATGTACGTTCAAAGCCTGAGGTGTAGGACCGAAAGCTGTGATATGCAATGAGTCCCTCCAAGTTAATGAGGAAGATGAAGGCAGCCCAGTAGAAGCGTCAATCGGGTACAAAGAAGCAGTTAAAAAAGCCAAGGAGCCAGAAGCGCGTGGATGCGCCTGCCTGTCTGCACAGAGCGTTGACTGAAGGGTCAGTTAGCTCTGTGACGGGTGTGGAGAGGCCGGACGCGGCCCCGGTGAGCACTGGCAGGTGGCCGGGCCGTGTCTTCTGAAATCTAAAATGTATATGTGCTTTTGGCTCAGTAGTTTCACTTTTAGGAACTTATTACACATATTAATCGACAGAAGTGAAGNAAAGTTAATTTTGAAAAAAAAAAAAAAAAAAAAAAAAAGGAAAGGAAAAAAGAAATACGTATCAGGAAGGGGAGCAGGCTGAGTAAGTGGTGGTCTGTCCGTGCATCCTAATCCCTGTGGTGGTCTTCTTACAAATGTGGACTCTTGTTCGAGCCCTGCTCGGAGCCTGGAGCCTGGAGCTGCTTCAGATTCTGTGTCTCCCTGTCTCTCTGCCCCTCCCCTGCTTGCACTCTGTGTCTCTCTCTCAAAAATAAACATTAAAAAGAGGGGTTTTTAAATGTAGAATCTCTGTAGACCAGAATAGAGAGATGTCCACGTTATTGTCAGTGGAAAGGTGGGATGTAATATTTTTTACAACTGGTTCATAATGTACCGATATAAGCCATGTTATCTACTGCATATACACACAAGTGTCCCCATATGTGTGTGCACGGCACATGTGGAAATATGCCGAGTGTTCTGGAAGCAAAGGCCCCAAAGTGTGAGCAGTGGCTGACCTGGGGAGGGCAGTAAAACTGGTCTNGAGGTGGCCCGCCCCCGCCCTGTGCCGCTGGCAGAGACCCAGGCTCGGCTCACCCGCCGATGCTCAGGCCGCCTGCGCGGATGTGGGTGCCGGGGGTGGCCCTGCCTCTGGCTGTTCGTTAAGGCTCCCGCCCCTTCCCTGGCCAAGTGCAGCAGCCGGGATTGAGAACCAGTTCGCAGCACTTTATAGCACACGGGCACGTCGTCAAAGCCTGGCACGGCCGCCATCAAATTCGAGTGTCTTGCTGCGCTGCAAACAATGGCAGGGGCGTGCGCCCGAGACGGCAGAGACTCAGGGCGCTCTAGGATGGGCTGCCCTGTGCGTGCACGTGTGTGCGTCTGTGCCCGTGCACGTGTGTGGGAAAGGGAGGGAGGGCGGGTCCCTCCCAGCTTGCGTCATGACGTGTGCACGTCCAGAGCTGGGGCAGGAGGGGTGTGAGCCAGAAAGACTGTGTGTTCTTTGCACGAGTGGTGTGCCTTGCGGGGGGTGAACACGCACCAAGTGGTCCTCAGAGAAGCAGCGGGCGCCCCGGTTGTCTCCACGTGGGTGTGGCATGGTTTCCATGTTTAAGATGACCCGTTAGCACGCTTCTGGACCCCCTGACCCGTAGCTGGGGTGGGTTTTTCTCAAGAGGACACGAGCAGGTTCGCCGAGGGCCGGGGCCGTGGTCTCTGGGTGTCTGTGGCTTGGCTTCGGGGCCTCGCCGGCTGCAGCCGGATGGTGACGTGAGGGCTGCTGTCACTGTGGGCCCTTTGNTGCGGCACAAGCCTGGGGGCCCGCAGGACCCCTCCCCTGCGCCCGTGTTTGTACTCTGTAATCCAACTCCCAGGCCCACGGCTTTGGGCCTTAAATGCCCAGTTCCCGGAGGTGGTCCTGAGCCCCCCTCTGCGAGCAGCATGGTTGGCAAAGTAGACCGGACACACGGGTCTCTGGATCCCATCATTCACGGAAACGTCTAGGCTCTTGCGAGCTCCTCTCCAAAACGAGGCCGAGGATGCCGGCTCCCGCC
>NW_027529428.1:18904268-18906305 GCF_008692635.1 Crocuta crocuta | reverse complement strand
GGCCTGCGGAGGGGAGGCCGCCCGGCCAGCGGCCGTGGCCCCGGGCAGGAAATCCAGGAGCCCGAGAGCCTCTGTGCGCCTGGCTGGTGAGAAAGGGGCTCTTGTGGGGGCAAACGGTTTTAGAGGACGGTGGGAGGGTCACAGGAACGAGTGGCTCTTAGCCACCAGGCTCACTTGACTCCTAAACAGTCCAGCCATCCCCTCCCGATGGGTGCGGGAAGCCTGCCGGGTTCCACCAAGCAGCACGCGGGGAACGTGCGTGTCCTCAGTGCCACCACCGGACACGGACGCCCGTCCCCACGGCGTCCCGGCATCCCGCCCACCCCGACGCGCTGAAACCCTTCATGGCACCGTCATTTGGGCCCTTGCCGCGCTCTTCTTCAGTGTCCGCCTGGAGACCACGCTGTGCTCCCAGCATGCCCGGCGGGCTCCACTGCCCCTTACATGTCAGTGTGTCCCATGTGACGTGCAGAGTTCACACTGGGTATTTGCTGCACGTGCTTAGAGGGAAATGTGTGTCTCCTTAGTAGAAAGACCCCCCAGAGCCCACTTCTGGGGGTGAGTTCTTAGGGTGACTCCGGACGGTCCTGTCACTTGAGTCCTGCTCCACCGCCGACACGTGACCCGGCGGAGGACAGAGGGCCTGTCCGCGGCTTCCCCACCCCGGAGCTGGAGCCGCGAGCTCCCTGCACCGCCACCTGCCACACGTGGCCATTTGTGCTTCAAGTACGGAAAGGGAGAGAAAATGTGAAACTCAGTCCGCAGCCACACTCTAAGCCACACATTCGAGGGTAGTGGCCGCACGTGGCTTGTCACTCTGTGGGGGTGGGCAGAGTCGAGCAGCCTTTCCATCACAGTAGCAAGGGCGAGAACGCCGAGCTGTTCCTTCCTGGGGCCGGGGGGGGGCAGGGCAGAAGCTTCCGGCCCTCCTGCCGGTGCCACTGCCCCTGGAGAGCGGATGGTCACCTGGCCGCTTTTCCACCTGCGAAGCTGCTGCCTCCGGCTTCCTGACGGGGCCCTGACCCTGCGAAGCGACGGCACCCCCACACCCACATGCTCCAGAGGAGACCCCGAGTCTGTCCACAGGATCTGGCTTGGCCCTTCCCTCTGCAGCAGTGACATCCACTCAACCCAGGGGCGCTCATAAGACCACTCATCTCACACGTGCACACACACATGGGCACGCACCACACAGGCACACACGTGCACACACCACCCACACAAGTGCACGCATACGCTTGCACACACAAACACGTGCATATAGTACATGCATTGTGTGTGCATGTAAGTGTGCACACGGAGTGTATGTACAATACACACGGGCACACATGCACACACCACCCACACAAGTGCACGCATACACTTGCACACACAAACACGTGCATATAGTACATGCATTGTGTGTGCATCTAAGTGGGCACATAGAGTGTATGTACAATACACACGGGCACACACGCACACACCACCCACACAAGTGCACGCATACACTTGCACACACAAACACGTGCATATAGTACATGCATTGTGTGTGCATCTAAGTGGGCACACGGAGCATACATACAGTACACACAGGCATACACACACACACACACACACACACACACCCAGCCTTGGAGAAGGTTACTGACTGATGTGTCCTCAGGTTAAGCACGCTTGGTTCAGTATCGTTTCTGGAAGAATAAATTAGTTTCTTGTTCAAGAGGATTTTCAGTTAATGGAGAAAACCTTAGTACCGGTTCATTTCTCTGCACTAGAAAAAACAAAAAACCTCCAACATGGTTTTCTCAATATATTTGGAATCCGAGGTTCTGTCCGTCTGGAAGGGGCGCCTTCCTGCTAAGGCAGGGTGGGGAACGCCATCTGACCCCACGCGTGCTGTACTGCTGCTCCCAGTGCAGGAAGGTGACGTCTGTATGTCCCAGCGTGTGTGTGCCCTGGGCTCGGTGAGGCCAGCGAGAGGGCGTCCTGGGGCGGCGGCCGGGGACGTGGGGACTGCGCAGACGGCTGCGCTGCTGGGGGGTACGGGCCCAGCGGGCC
>NW_027529428.1:18903956-18904138 GCF_008692635.1 Crocuta crocuta | reverse complement strand
CGGCCGGCCAGCCGCACCGCCTCCCCTCCCTCTATGCAGCCTGCTCGTTTCTGGGGTTCCTGTGCTGCTGAGTTTGCCGAGCGATAAAGCAGCACGCGAGCAGTATTTCAGAAGAGTTTGGGAATTCTAGAACTTCCTTTCATGATTCAGCCTGTGGTCAGGAAGCCTAGCAACACGCGCTT
>NW_027529428.1:18870316-18903949 GCF_008692635.1 Crocuta crocuta | reverse complement strand
CCCCTCCAGGGACGGCCAAGGGCAAGGGGCCTTCGCCTGAATCACTGTGTTCACAGTGCTGATGCGGGTGAGAATTTGGGGCTGAGTGTGCACCTCGCTGCACGGCATGCCCGAATGGCGCCTGCACGTCGCCTCGTTAGGTTTCAGAGCAAACCGGATTCTTCCCTCTACCTCCCCAGCCGTGCTGCTCCTCTCCCGCGGCCGGCTCTGTCTGCGTCAGCATGGGGCCCCAGAACCTTCACTCAGAGCAGCGATGGCCAGGCCTTCGCCGCGCAGGTCACTGGGAAGAACTTTCGAACAGCCTGGACGTCTGGGCCCCAGCCCTGGAGCTTCTGAGTCATCGGGGGCCAGAACTCCATCACCGGCCGCTATAAAACAGTGAATCACCCGGGCTGTTCTAAGCTGTACGCAGGGTGGAGAATCTCGGTTCTGATCTAGAACTTTCTTTGTTCTGCTCATCCAGCTTGCTCAGGAAAGCAGAACGCTTAGCGCTTAGCACACAGTGCATGAGGACACCTAGGCAGAGCGGGCCTGCGCTCCGCTCGGAAACGCCTAGAGAGACTGCGAAGCAGGTGTCTGGAAGGTGGAGTAGGAACGCCTTCTGGTTGGCGGTGGAGGGTCCAAACCCACCTGCCCGCCACAGCATCGGACCCCGCGGGCTGCAGTCACACCGCCACTGCCAGCCCAGCCGGCCCACGTGTCCCTCGCTGGGCACGCCGGCCCCTCGGGATGGGCCCTGTCCTTGGGCCTGGAGGGCGGCCGGGGAGACACAGAGGTCATTCATCCATGCTCCCTGATGGGCTCCTGGGTTGGAGAATCCAGGGGGAACGTCGTCTTGTTTCTGGAAATTTACTTTAATTAAAGCTCTGAGCCTCTGTTCTGCTCCTTCACTTCACGTCTCCACTTCAGGGAGGCTGATCCTGCATCTTTGGGGTCTCTGCTGTCCGTGTTTTTATTTTTGTGCTAAATTCTCTTACGGTTTGTTGATTCACCTTTCACTGTCCTCAAGCTATGCTGCCTTGTCCATCACGCTCTTCATAACTGAGGGGCTGCTCTCTTTGCCGGTTTCCCCTGACCTCAGCGGCTGTCCTCGCCTCCCCGTCTCCTCCACTAGTTTTCGTGTCTCAGGTTCCAGCTACTGCTTTAATGGAGGGCTTTTTCCATGAAGGTCTTTGACTCCATGGCCACACGTGCGGCCATGATTTCATCGGCCCCTGGGGATGGTCTGGCCAGTGTTCTGTATGTACCTGCACTCTGTCTCTCCTATCCTGTGTCCCCTTGATTGTTTTAAAGTTGATTTGTTGACTTTGAGAGGGAGAGGAGCTGAGCGGCTCAGAGAGGGGGAGAGGGAATCCCAAGCAGGCTCTGCGCTGTCAGCGCAGAGCCGGATGCGGGGCTTGAAGTCACAAACTAGGAGAGCATGACCTGAGCTGAAATCAGGAGTTGGGAACGTAGCTGACTGAGCCCCCCAGGACCCCCTCCTTTTATTCTTTTATTGTAACTGTGTAGACCCAGGGTCCAACAGGGTAGACCTCTTGGAAATGAATCATGTCAGGGAGTGGCTCAGTTTGTGTGTGTGTGTGCACGTGCATGCACGTGTGTATGTGTGTGTGTGTGTGTGTGTGTGTGTGTGTGTGTGAGAGAGAGAGAGAGAGAGAGAGAATTGGCTTAATTTACAATTGGCCATTGAGAATCTCTCCACCCTAAATTATGGTGGACGTCCCCACTGCTGGGGGGACGCCGGTTCTGCCCGCTTTGTCTGAGGTCTGTGGTGGGCCCCTTCCTTGACCCTCTTCCCTGAGGGTCTTCATGCTCCAGGGATAAGCCTTTGCTGCACTGGGTTGTTTCCCACAAGGTGTTGTTTGGGGTTCAAGGTGTCTGCTAATTCCCTGGCCTTTCCCCTTCTTGTTCTCGTGTGGGGTTATTTCAGAGAGGAGGGGGTCGTGACATCTGCACTCTGTCAACACGCTAGCTACCTGCTGCTTTCATATTTGTCTTACATAGCAACTTAGAGTGTTTGGCATTCTCGTTAAACAACACGTTTCTTCAGGAACAGGTAAGAATAGACAGACAATCTATTCAGAACGACCAAACATGCAGTATAAATCTTTGTGCCTGCCAGCCTCTCTGGTCTACATGGCCAAACAGGGCTGTTCGCTTGGCTGATTCTTTGGTCCGTTCAGCACATTGGTTTATTGGCCCCTTCCCCCCAGCCAGGATCGGTGCTAGGTGCTGGGGCTGTAGCCGTACCCAAGAGCCCTCCCTGCAATCAGGTTGTTTCTGGTCCGACTGAAAGAAGGAACAGGAGGGGCGCCTGGGTGGCTCAGTCGGTGAAGCGTCCGACTTCGCTCAGGTCGTGATCTCACGGTTTGTGGGTTTGAGCCCCGCGTGGGGCTCTGTACTGACAGCTCAGAGCCTGGAGCTGCTTTGGATTCTGGGTCTCCCTCTCTCTCTGACCCTCCCCTGCTCACGCTTTGTCTCTCTCTCCTTAAAAATAAATAAACATTAAAAAAAAAGAAAGAAAGAAAGAAAAGGAACCCCAGGCCTTGAACGGATGTGACCTCATTTATTCTTGACAACCTTCTTTTGGAGGGGGAAATTTACAAGTACAGAAAAGTGCAGCCACATTCATAATTAACAAATATTGCCAACTTTTTCCATTTTACCTATTTTTTTTTTTTTTTTTGCCCTTATTTCTCCTAAAAGAACATCCCAAATAAGGTGAAAGCTACATCCCTTTTGTGGAGAGCACTTTGCCCAAGGCCAGAGGGCTGGTGAAGGAGGAGCAAAGCTGACGTTCAAGGTCGGGTCCCCTTTGGGGCAAAGGCTGTTCATTCTCTTGCTTACCCTGCTGCACCGGTTTATGCACACGACACTGATCGTGGCTTGTCAGATGTGTGGCTTGTCTAAGGCAAATGCGAACATCTGTGAGAGCAGACCAGACAGACTTGCCTCAGGCCATGGACTGACTTTTGATACATGTATATCAAACCTATATTTTTTAAGATGCCAGGAAACTTTTTAGAGCCAACAAATACAGCAAGATGGGGTGATGAGGAGCTAAGACTAATTGAGGTATAAATCTTGCACGTATTAGTATCTATATACCACACTGTAATGATTTTTACAATAGCCTGTACTTTTCCATCTCATTTGTTTGTGACCATGGATACCCTTGTGAATATTCTGGAATTCCCTCAACATGGATAAAGGATGAGCGGTGCCTGGGTGGCTCAGTCAGTTAAGCATTGGACTCCTGATCTCAGCTCAGGTCTTGAACTCACGGTCATGAGTTCAAGCCTCACAGTGGGCTCCTCACTCGGTGTGAAGCCTACTTTAAAAAAAAAAAAAAAAAAAGAAAGGAAAAGAAAAAATGGCTAAAGGATGAATCTAAGATTACAGTGAGCCTCGTCTAAAAGAAGAGGACTATGCATTGATTAGTTCATGGAAATGTGTGACCACAAACCCTCAGGAAGCCAAGCCTGTATTTCCCCTAGAAGCAGTGGTTCCTTGTTCACTCATTCAGGGTTCAGGGCCACTTTTTAGGATGTAGTTACCACCCACCGTGAGAATTGCTATATTTTGTTTCTTTTTTTCATAAATAGGGAAATAATTTTTAAAAAATTTTCTTAATGTTAATTATCTCTGAGAGAGACAGAGACAGAGCAGGAGTGGGGGAGGAGCAGAGAGAGAAGGAGACACAGAATCCGAAGCAGGCTCCAGGCTCTGAGCTGTCAGCCAAGAGCCTGACACGGGGCTCAAACTCACGAGTCGTGAGATCATAACCTGAGCCGAAGTCAGACGCTTAAATGACTGAGCCACCCAGGCGCCCCAGGGAAATAATTTTTAAAACCAAGTTGAATTTGACTATTTTTGTAAAAGACATGATTTTGAAACAAATGGCCTATTTTATAATACAGTGAACATTTTTTTTATAAATAAAAAGAAAATAATAAAGTGCATCCAGAGCCTTTTCCATAACAGGCTCTTGTCCAGGGAGGAGATCTTGTCACTGCCGTGCCCCCATTGAAGCAGAGGGATTCCTCATTCCCCAGTGCGCTCCTAACGTCTTATGTCACCTGACAGACAAAAACCATCACACACCCATGGTTAACGGGGGTTAGGCTTCACATAAATTGTTGCACCACAGCAGGCAGGATAAGGAGTGTGGGGCTTGGGAAAAAAAGAAGCCACAGCACTAGAGAAGAAGCTTGTGAAGATCACAGCCTTACAGCCCTGGCTTATTGAGAGCCTGAGGGTTACTGTGCTGTTATGGAATGCTCCCTTTATTTAAAAAAAATTTTTTTTAATGTTTATTTGTGCTTGAGAGAGAGAGGAAGAGAGAGAACAAGTGGGGGGGAGGGCAAAACGGCACCGAAAGATGTGAGGAGCGGCACCCGCAGCTACAGAGCACACAAAACCCTAGGACAGTGACGCGAACCCTCACACTACGGGCCCGTCGATCTCAGTCCCTGTGACCTGATTCAATGCTTCTAGGTTTTCAACAACCAAAACAAAACAAAACAAAAAACAAAAACAAAAAAACGGTTTTCAAAATAATCAAAACAGAACACTCCAGGTTTCAGCAAAAAATTACAAGGCACACTAAAAAGGAAGAGAGAATACAGTCACCACAACACAGATCTGAGAAACTCACAGAAGGAAGCTAGACACAGAGAGAATATCTTGAAAAACAGCCAGAGAGGGGTGGAGACCCCGAGCACAGAGAAACAAAGGTAAGAGTTATTTATAGCAGATTTCTCATCATAAACTGTTCAAACCAGAACTTCCCTTGTAACATATTTGAAATGTTAAAGGAGAAAGAAACCACAAGCACCAACCTAGAATCTTATATCCAGCTCAAGTATCCTTCAAATGTGAAAGGAAAATCAGGACTTCCTTAGACAAACAAAAGCTAAGGAAATTTGCCACTANCCAAAAAAAAAAAAAAAAAAATAGTAAAAGAAAATTTTCTGATGGAAGGGAAAAGGTATAGATCTGAAACTTGGATCTTCCTGAAGAAAGGAGAAGCATCGGCAAAGGAGAAAGTAAAGGTAAAATAAAATATTTTACTTTTCTTATTCTTAATTGATCTAAAAGGCAGGGATCTGTTTAGGGCAGTACAAGTAACCATGTGCTGATGTTCTGGGGGAAGAGCAGGGATGCTGTTAGGAGGTAACTGTACTATATGTGAAGCGGCATAGTGTCATTTGAAAGTTAGATTTAAAATTTAAGNACGTGCAAACATATGGTATTTGTCCTTCTCTGCCTGACTTATTTCGCTCAGCATAACACTAAAATTTAAGTTTTAAATGTATGTTGCAAACTCCCAGGCAACACTAAAAAATTTTTAAAGATATGCTGGGAGCATCTACAATGGAATCACATAAGATGCTTGATTAAAACTGGAAAAAGCAGAAAAAGAGGAGAACAAAGAACAAATACAATGACTAAACAAGCTACAAACGTGTTATATATCAATCCAGCTAAATCAATAATCATTTCTAATGCAGATGGGCTAAGTAGGCCAGTTAAAGAAGAGTTTATAAGAGTAGATCAAAAACCATAACCCAACCATATGTTGTGTCCAAAAAAACTTACCTTAAATGTAAGGACATATGTCAATGAATACTAAAGGAATGGAGAAAGATAGTCCATGCTAACACCACTCGAAAGAATGATGGAATAGCTGTATTAATTTTAGATAAAATGGGCTTTAGAAAATGGGACTATCAGAGATAAAGAGGAGTGTTACATAACGATAAAGGGATCAGTTATATAAAGAGATTGAACAATTTTAAACATGTATGCACCTAACAAAGAACATCAAAATACACAAAGCAAACACTGATAGAACCAAAAAGAAAACAAGCAAATCCATTGTTGTAGTTGGAGATCTCATCGCCTTCTGTCAGGAATTAATAGACTAAGTAGACAGAGAATCAGTAACAGCACACATGAACTGAGCAACACCTTCCACCCAGTTGATCTACTCAACACTCATAAAGTGTTCAATCCAACAACAGAAAAGTACACATTCTTCTCAAACTCACATGGAATATTCATCGGGACAGAGCGCATTCTTGGAAAACATATGTAAATACACATAAATGAATAAATAATATAAGTTATGTTCTCAGAATACAATGGAATTAACCTAGAAATCAGTAACAGAAAGATCACTGTAAAATCCCCAAATATTTTTAAATTATACAACAGACTTCTAAATACCTAGTGGGTCAAAGAAGTATGATGGGAAATGTAGCCATATTTTGAACAGAATAAAAGTAAAAATACCCCTTATCGAAATTTGTGTGATGCAGCAAAAACAGTGCTTAGAAGGAAATTTATAGACTTAAACGCATCTATTAGATAAAAGGAAGATATAAAATCAATAGCCTGTGCCTCTACCTTGGAAAACTGCAAAATGAAAGAGCAAAGCCTAAAGCAAGGAGAAAGGAAATAATTAAGATGAGAGCAGAGATCCTTGAAACTGAAAACAGGAAAACAACAGAGAAGACACAAATTACTGGTATCAGAAATAGAAGAGATGTCATCACTACTAATTCTGTGGAAATCAAAGAGACAATAACCAAATACTGTGGAAAATTCTGTCCTCACAAATGTGACGGTGTACATGGAATAGGCTAATTCTTGAAAGTTGCAACCTCTTTTCCTTTTAAGTCAATAATTAATAGCCTCCTCCCTGCCTGAAAAAAAAGCACCATGCTCATATGGGCTCATTGATATATTATACCATACATTTAAGGAGGAAGTCATATCTGCTTTCAACAATTTCTCTCCCAGAAAATAGAAGCAGAGGGATGGGGAGACCAGCAGGTTCTGATGTTTAGGCCGACATAGATACAGATGGATGTATAGAAACAAATACTTCAGATGTGTGTACATATACAGGTTAGGTACAGATATGTGTACACTTTCCTTCTCTGCCATCTGAGAGAGTCTAGAAACAGTGACATCCTAGTGGCAGTGAGCACACTTTGTCCTCAGATCCTGGTTTCGAATAACGCTCTCAATCACAAGGAAGAGAGAAGTGGTGGAGGGGCTAGGAGTGGGGACACCTGTACTATCTTTAGTGCCAGAAATAAGGAAATGTCCCCCAACAAACAAAAACCACAACGATAGAGCCATTTGAAAAGGACGAGGGAGCCAGCTGGAAGGGTTCCCCGTGGCGATGCTAGAACAGTTTCAGCAAGAGTAAAGCTGTTTTGGATACACAAAGAAATGAATAAGTAAAAGGGGGAATAGACAAATCTACTCTGCAGAAGAACTCCAAACTTACAGAGATACTCCGCCGCAAGGAGGTGGGACATGCCTCCCCTCTCCCGAAGCGTGGGCTGCACAGAGCTTCTTCCTTCCAAAGGGAGCCGGATGGGAAGGGGATGGGGTGGGAGCCTAGCAGGCACCACCCCCGCCAGACGTCAGAGATTAACATGGTGATAGGTGATGTGGAGAGCACGCACCCTCCATCTGATGGGAGGAGAACGGCTCTTTTCCCGTGCAGTCTCTCTCCCCAAAACACGTAACTGCAACCTAACCACGGGAGAAACAGCAGACAGCCCAGGCGAAGAACATTCTACAAACTACCTGAGCAGTAGTCCTCAAAACTGCCAAGGTCATTCAAAACAAGGAAAGTCAGAGAACATGTCACACTCCACAGGTGCCTAAGGAGGCATCAGAACTAAACATAGAGCGGTGTCTTGGGTGGGGTCCTGAAACATGAAAAAGAAGGCATTTGGTTAAAACTAAGGAAATCCAAAGGAAGTAACAAAGTATGGGCTTTAGTTAACAATAATGTGTCACTGTTGGTTCTCTAGTGAGACGTGCCTACCGTAGGCGTGTAAGATGTTAACAGGAAACGTGGGGTGCGTGGACACTCTGTACTATGTTTGCGATTTTTCTGTGAACCTAAATACATCATAAAATTTAAAGTTTATTTAAAAAGTAAAAGAAGGGGCGCCTGGCTGCCTAAGTCAGTTCAGCATTCAACTCTTGGTTTCAGCTCAGGTCATAATTGTGTGGTTTCATGGGTTTGGGCCCCGAATCGGGCTCTGCGCTGGCAGCGTGGATCCTGCTTTGGGATCCTCTGTCTCTCCCTCTGTCTGCCTCTTCCCACTCGTGCTGTGTGTCTCTCTCAAAATAAATAAATGAACTTAAAATAGTTTTTTATTTTAAAAAGTGAAGTAAAAGAGAGAGATGTAGGGAGGCAAGCATTCACCAAATACACTCATCGAAATAAAAATACATGAAGTCAGGACTGTGGTCAGAGCTGCAAAAGAAAGGCATGGGGTTTACCTTGAGGTGGTCGGATGGTTGAGAACATCTGCGGGTGCTGCACTGAGCGAGCCCAGTGGGAGCGATCGGGGCCCAGCTGGCTGGTCCGGAGATCAGAGGGTGGGTGGTGGTGGACCAGCAGCAGAGAAGTGGTGCAGTCAGGTGTTATTGGAAGGGTGGGCGTGTTTCGAAGGGTGGCAGGCCAAATGGGTAGACTGGCCGACATGTTGCTTCCAGCGATGCAGAGAAGGGAGCGTGCCATGAGGACTTCGATTTTTGTCTGGAGCAGCTACGGGGATGGCGTTGGTGGGCTGGAGTGGCTGTTTCTTGTGATTTGTTTCCCTCTCTTCTCTCCCCCCACTTCCATTTGCATTTCTTACATGCCCCCCCAATGATGTTGGGGTTGCTGGACTCAGGGGTACACATGAACCATCTCTATGAGAAGGTGTCAAGGAAGGAGCTCTGAGTTTGGCCAGAAGGGCCTGAACTTGCATGAGGATGTGCTGGTCGAGGTGCCCTTTCACCTGCAGCTGAGGGCCTCCGAGGGCTGTGGCTCAGGACGGGCTGGCCTCCAGGGCTGGCTCTGCCGTGACCAGCTGTGTGTCCTTTGGGAGGTCATTGACCACCGGAGCCCGAGGCCAGGTCTGTGAACTTGGGCACCACTACCTTCCATGATGCAGGGAGGTCAGTCGATGCCCTGTGAACGAGTGCTTGCCAGCCTCCCCTTGCTGTCCGGCTGTCTCGGTCACTGTCCCGCTCACGGCACTAAAGGCGCACACCCAGCCTCTCTTTGGTCATCAGGTTCATCCTCTGTGACGTGCAAATGCCTCATGCACAGAGCGGTGTCTTTCGTGGGCCTGGGGCGCAGGTCAGCTTCAGCCACTTTCCAGACACGCCCCTGCGAGGCTCCCATCCACCCCGAAGTGAACCCTCGGGCGACGCCTTCCGGCTCCCAGTGTCAGGAGAGGGTGTCCATGTCGCGTCTCCTGTTTTGTCCTCAGAGTGTCTCAGCTCCGCCCCCAAGTGTGGAGACCGCACAGCCTGAGTGTGGAACTCGAAGCCCTGATGGCTGCACCGAGTTGTGAGTGTGCGGTGGACACTGTCTCAGCCTGAGACGGGTGTCAAGTTGCGTCTCCCACTGGTGCCCGGTGTCCGTCTGCCGGGAGGGCCGGGGGAGCTGGAGCCCGTGCCTGAGCCCCACGTCGGGCTCTGTGCTGACGGCTCAGAGCCTGGAGCCTGCTTTGGATTCTGTGTCTCCCTCCCTCTCTGCCCCTCCTCTGCTCATTCTCTGTCTCTCTGTCTCTCTGTCTCTGTCTCTGTCTCTCTCTCTCAAAAATAAACAAACATTAAAAGAAAACAGTGATGGTGACTCTGGTGCGGACGCAGGAGCACCTGCTGTGGCTGTCGTAGCCCACGTTAGCACGTCCCCGTGTGTTGAAATCACGTGGTCTGGGTTCTCTGGCAGCTGCAGGATCCCCGCAGGTGTGTGAATGAGGTGCAGGGACAGGAACTTAAGAAAGAGTGTCTGGAAGCTGAAAGCCTCAGCCAGGCCCCTGCAGATGGGACAGGAGAAGCCGAATGCCTGTAGGGTGACCCTGCGTGTCACCTGGGGCAAGACCAAGGGAAAACGTGGCAGTTAACTGCGTGTCCTGCTCCTGTGTGGTCTGCTGTGGGGGGGAGGCTGGGGAGAGTTACCAGCCGCGTCTGGTGCACTTTCAGGCCCCGGCAGCTGGGCCGAAACGTCCCAGGACCCGCCAGCTGCACCCCACCCTCTGCCTTCTCAGGAGAGCAGGGAGGGACGTGCCCGGTGACACCTTGGTTGTCATCCTGTGTGCACGATTCTTGGCTAAGCGCCAGCTCACGTGGACCCTCGTGCAGGAGCCCTGCCCGTGATGCACGCATCTCCGTGTGCCCTGAGCCCCGGCTCTGGAAGGGCCCCGACGGTCCCCCACAGCACCCCGGTCCCGGCCTGCCTGGCACCGCCTTTCCTGCCCAGACCCTGGGGGTGGACGTGGCCGGTCGTCTCTCGGCTCAGCCTTGCGCGCAGTGCAATGTGCCGGGTCAGAGCCGAGGCTCTGAGAAGTGAGGGAGCTGGCAGCCTCCGGAGAAGCTGTTCGCGGTGTGCGCCGACCCTCTCTGCGCTGCGCCCGGGGGCCTGAGCTGGGGCGGGCCCCCCGCTTCCCAGTGCCGAGTCCCAGCCAGCCCCGAGGGCGGTGCTCGGCAAGGGCAGGATGTCAGTGGCCAGCAGCCTTGGCCGGTCGCAGCAGGAGGCGGGAGAGATGTAGACGGCAGAGGCCCTGGGGTCCTCACAGTCCTGGGCTGACGCTGGATCCCCACTCCCTGGAGGCAAGAGAGGCTCGCTTTCTTTCCCACTTGGCATCCAGAAAAATCACTTGCACGTAATATATGCTTAGCAAACATAGGGAATGGATAAAGGATTTATGTTTTATGGGGAGCGTGGGTGGCTCAGTTGATTGAGCATCTGACTCTTGATTTCAGCTCCCATCCTTATCTCAGGGTTTGTGAGTTCGAGCCCTGCATCAGGCTCTGTGCTGACACCCCGAAGTGTGCTTGGGAGGCTCTCTCTCTCTCCCTTTCTCTCTGCCCCTCCACTGCTTGTACGCATGTACACATACTCTCTTCCTCTCTCTCTCTCTCCCTTTCTCAAAATAAATGAGTACACATTCAGTGATTTGTATTTTAATGTTAAATTCACTTGAGGTGGGCTGGTTGCTTATTTGCAACCACAAATGCCGAGAGTTGACATTTATGTCGACATCGCGGCCTGATATCTGTGGTTTGTGCTGCCGCCTCCGCGGAGAAGTGTCGGGAAGGCGCAGAGCAAGGTTCTCTTGCGGGCCCGAGAAGGCGCGCATTGGCTGAGACACGTCAGTCTTCCCTTGATGTGCCATTAATGCCTTCTAGTTCCGGACACACGGCCAGGGAACTCCGGTGTGAGGCTTTGGATGATGTTCTCAAGTAATAAAACTGCTCTTCTGTGTGTAGACATTAGTAAAGTCTCACTTTGTGCAGCCAGCCTCGGGTTTCCTTGCTGTTTCTGAAACATGTGTCTGTTCCGAGCAGTATCGTGCTTTCTCGCAAACGCAGGATCAGGGAGCGCTCAGCAGGGGCGGCACCACGTGGTCCTGCCTCAGACGGCCAAGTCTCCGGCGGTGTGGCCNGGTCCTCCTCCCCGGCGGCCAGCCAGTGGACAGGGGGCCGACTCAGGCTGGGCGCCACGGCGTCTGTGTCCATGCATCGCTTTCCATGTGGCAAGATCCTGTGGGCAGAGGGCGACGCCCACGGCCCTCTGCGAACCTGCCAAGGGTGGCCGTCAACGTGGGGCTGCCTGGGGTGGTCCCACTGTGCCCGCCCTGGCCTGGCAGTCTCTGGTGACTAACCAGCCGGCCCCTGCCCGGCCCAGGAAGCTCTCGTGTCCCTGTTGGCTGGACTCTTTCCTCCCATGAAAATTCATGCCACCGTGAGGTTGTTCCTTTTACTCAAGCCCCACACTTAATTCTCTCCACTTCAAGCTGCAGAGGAAATTCCCAGGCAAATGTCTACCACGGCTGCTTTGCATTGAGGTGGCCGCGTGCCTCTGCGTGATAGGCCAAGGTCTTTTGTTCGTTCTTTGCATCTTTCTGAGTTTGCTCCCCTCTATGGCAGGGCTGTGGCGGAAATTGTCCTCACACGTCTCCCCAGAGTGCCGCTAGTTTCTGCCACCGTCACCTCTGTCCACATTGTACGGGGAGGTTCTGGGGCCCAGCAAGGCGAAACCCGCCTTCTTAGCGTGCTAAGTTCTGTTGGAGCTGTTCTCTGCGGGAAGTGGAAGGAGACGTACCCCGTGGTAGAGGGCGCAGCACCTGCCGGAGCCACGGTTCAGCGGGTCTTATGAAAAGCAGGCCTCCTGTGGCACCGGTCCGGGCCTCTGACGCCCAGGATCACTGGCGCTTGAGGCAGACAGAGGTGCAGGGGTTCAGGCTACCCCCCTGCTTCTGTGCCAGGGTTAAAAGCACTGAAATGGACATGGGTTTAGAGAACAAGAATAACCAGTTTAAGAACATGGGCTTTTGTTGTGTTTTATTTATTTATTTATTTTTAAGAGAGAGAGAGGGAGAGAATGAGCAGGGGAGGAGCAGAGAAAAGAGACAAAGGATCCCAAATGGGCTCTGCACTGTCAGCACAGAGCTTGATGCAGGGCTTGAACTCATGAACCCTGAGATCGTGACCTGAGCCAAAGTCAGACACTCAACCGACTGAGCCACTCAGGCGCCTCTATACTTTTATCCCAAGGCAACATTGTGCACCTCTATCCACATGGTTGGGTCTTTACAGCGGATGTAGGGAGTGAGGTAGAGATGGGGAGTGAGGTAGAGGTGGGGAATGAGGTAGAGGTGGGGAGTGACATAGAGGTGGGGGGTGACATAGAGGTGGGGGTTAAAGTAAAGGTGGGAGGAGGTGAGGTACAAGTGAGGTAGGGAGTGAGGTAAAGGTGAGGTGGGGGGTGAGGTAGAGGTGGGAGGTGAGGTAGAGTTGAAGGGTGATGTAGAGGTGAGGTGGGGGTATGGTAGAGGTGAGCCGGGGTGAGGTAGAGGTGAGGGGTGAGGTAGAGGTAGAGGTGGGAGGTGAGGTAGAGGTGAGGGGTGACGTAGAGGTGAGGTGGCAGGTGAGGTAGAGGTGAGGTGAGGGTGAGGTGGGGGTGAGGTGGGGGTGAGGTAGAGGTACAGGTGGGAGGTGAGATAGAGGTGAGTTGGGGGGTGAGGTAGAGGTGAGGTGGAGGGTAAGGTAGAGGTGAGGTTGGGGTCTGATAGAGGTGAGGTGGGAGTGAGGTAGAGGTGAGGTGAGGGTGAGGTAGAGGTGACGTAGGGAGTGAGGTAGAGGTGGGGGTGAGGTAGAGGTAGAGGTGAGGTGGGGGTGAGGTAGAGGTGAGGTGAGGGTGAGGTAGAGGTGAGGTAGGGGTGAGGTAGAGGTAGAGGTGGGGGGTGAGGTAGAGGTGAGGTAGGGGTGAGGTAGAGGTAAAGCTGGGGGTGAGGGAGAGGTGAGGTGGGGGCGAGGTAGAGGTGAGGTGAAGTTGGGGTGTAGTAGAGGTGAGGTGGGGGGGAGGTAGAGGGGAGGGGTGAGGTAGAGGTAAAGCTGGGGGTGAGGTAGAGGTGAGGTGAAGTTGGGGTGTAGTAGAGGTGAGGTGGGGGTGAGGTAGAGGTGAGGGGTGAGGTAGAGGTAAAGCTGGGGTGAGGTAGAGGTGAGGTGAAGTTGGGGTGTGGTAGAGGTGAGGTGGGGGTGAGGTAGAGGTGAGGGGTGAGGTAGAGGTAAAGCTGGGGGTGAGGTAGAGGTGAGGCGGGGGTGGGGAACCACAGTACTCATTATTGACAGGTTCCACGTAGATGGTTGGCCTTCTGGCTGAAGCGTGCTTGCAGCCCCCAGCCCCCCTCACCAGGTCCGTGTGGTCACCTGGGGACGCGGGTGGTGAAGGGTGAGAGTGTCCTGACGGCCTGTCCGCGGCTGAGGTTGAATAAGGCCACGCCTTGCCTCCGCGTGGGGCTCACACTACACACAAGGGTCCTTTTCACGTCCCTTCAGCGCCATGGTTTTGCGTTTCTCTGTGCCTTTGGTGGCCGACGGCGCTGGGAGCGGCCTGCGCTTGGTGCCGCGTGCTGAGTCGTGCGGCCGGGGGCCAGCAGGCGTGGCGCTGGGGCTCCTTACGCCCCCGGGACTCCGCTCTCTTCCCGCCTTCCCTGCCCTTTGCTCATGGTGATGGTGGCAGGGAATGACACAAGGGGAGCCCGGGACGTCTCCTGTGTCGGCGCGGGTGCCGCTGCAGCGGGAGGAACACGCCGGACTTGTGAGCAGGCGCAAGCCGGGAACGCGGTGGTCTCAGTCAGGGGACACGGGGGCCATCGCCCCCGGGGAACACGTGGGGAATCGTGTCACAGTCGGGGAATCGGGTGTGCTACTGGCACCAGTCGGCAGAGGCCGGCCTGTCCTGGACAAGAAGCCCCAGCACAGAGCGGGCCAGCCCGGACGCTGGGAAACCCTGAGCCACCGCGGCGTCGGGTGACACATGGACGGGAGTGTGAGGGACAAGCAGCAGTGCTAGCGTGTGCGTCGAGGGTGGGGACGTGTGATTGGGGCCGCTTTCGTTAGCCGGAAGCCCAGCGTGAACCCCGGTGTGCCGAGGCCACCCACGTCACACGGGGACACCGAGTGCAGACCCTGGAGTGGCCTGGCCCCGGCGTGTGTAGACCCCCGCGCGGCGGCTTCCAAGGTGGCCACGCTCTGAAGAGGGTCTTGGGGGAAGTGGAACCGTGACCAGGCTGCCACGTGGACAGGAGGTAGCGTCAAGTGGGCGAGCCCTGGACGGTCTGGGGAGGCAGGCGGGAAGCAGCGCGGGCGTCCTGCGGGCAGGCAGGGGCCCGGCTGCGCCAGGCGGGGCAGGGAGTGGGTGAGACACCGGCCGCCGGGCAAAGCAGCAGGCGCCTGGGGAGTCTGTGTCGTGTGCGCAGCGTGCGTCCCCCGCGGAAACTCCGGACAGGGGACGAGCGTGTTTCCATCCAACGGGCAGTTTGAGAGCCGCTGGGAAGGCGCAGGGTGTGGGCGGTGCAGGTCAACGCTCGCAGCCCTGGGAGCCCCCGCGTGGGGGTGGGAAGAGCTGGTCGGAGGTGCGTGCGATGAAGGAAGTGAACCCTCCACGGGACAAAGATGAATGGGAACATGTCAGCCTGCGCCTCTCGGAGGAGGTGACGTGGCCTGAGAAGACCAGCCAGGGGGCCGTGCGGCAGCCGGGGACAGGGAGATGGCCTGCCGACACCCCTGTGCCCGGCACGCGGGGGGCGGACCCGGAGCAGGGCAGGGTGGGTAAGACCCGCCGACGTGCGCGAGAGCTGGTGGCTTGTACCAGGGTGGCGTCAGGGGAGACGGCGAGAAGCTGTGGCTTCGGGATGCATTTGAAGGAAAACTCATGAGAGACCCCTGGAGACCACCGGGGCCATCCTCCTGCACGGAGCCCGCTGAGCCCTGCGGGATGGACGCACCTGACAGCCAGCACGCCGTCTTCTGACTCAGTGTAGACTAGTGTGCCGTGAGAGGGCGGGGTCCGCACCCTCATCCTCAGCAGCTGCTTAGGGTCAGTGACACTTCCCCAGTAGGACAGGCTGGGGGGCGGGTGTGCCTGAGCAACCGAAGCCCCGTGGGGGGAACATGAAGGTTGAGTTGCCTGTCGGACACTTAGGTGGACACGTCAGGTGAGCAGTTCAGGTCAGGAGCTCAGTGGACACAGGCGGGCATGCCGGTAGGGGGGAGGGGGGAGGAGGTCACCTGTGCAGAGGAGCCCTGGGGGGATGGTCACCTGTGCGGAGGAGCCCTGGGGGTGGTCACCTGTGCGGAGGAGCCCCGGGGGGATGGTCACCTGTGCGGAGGAGCCCTGGGGGATGGTCACCTGTGCGGAGGAGCCCTGGGGGATGGTCACCTGTGCGGAGGAGCCCTGGGGGATGGTCACCTGTGCGGAGGAGCCCTGGGGTGAGGAATTAATCAGCAAAGGGGGAAATGCTGCCTCAGGCATCACAAAATATGGTTTCCTGTCATAAAACATCTGTAATATGAAACGCACTTTGACCCTGTGTCCTAAAAAGGTGCCGAGGAGCACATGATGCTATGGTTTGGAAGCTCGCCGGACAAACCCCACAGCCTCACAGCACTAGAAGCCACCTGTGCAGATGTGCGCCGGCCGAGGTCCGAAAGGCTTCAGGGGTCCGTTGTGTGGGGTCCAAAGGCCCCCTTTGCTTCTCAGTGATGAGCTTTTGCATAAAGTAGATTTGCACGTGTCGAAAAAGAACTGGGAGCCTTGAACTAGACAGAAATTAAGTAGCGTTTCCAGGCACTATTGAGAAATCTCTCCCGGAGGCGTTAAACACACTTTGAGCTGCAGACTCTCCCTGGGGTCAGCGGGTGCTGGGCAGCGGTGGGGGTGGGGTGCGTCGAAGGGCACATGGAGGAGGGTGCACAGTGGGGAGCCACCGCGGGTCCTCGGCTCAGCACAGGAGAGGCCCAGACGGAGGCCAAGTGCACAGGCGCAGCCCTTGGGGTTTCAGAGCCAGGGCTGGTGTCCGAAAAGCAGGGCCGAGAACGGCAGGGTGGCCATGAGCTCATGGGACAGTGGCTGGAACGAGGCNCACCCCCCCCCCCCCCCGCCCCCCAGGCCACTGGCCAAGTGCATCCACCCTCAGGGCCCCAGGCAGTGTCCCTGTGACAGATCACACCCTCAGGGTGGAGGTGAGGGGTCGAGGAGTTGGGGGTGTGGCTGCTAACGCAGAGCACAGCCAGGCCATCACACCACCCTCTCTGCCTCCTGCTGGGAGATGACTGTGCAGGATCCCCCCCATCAGGGACGGGCCAGCAGATGCCAAGTCCAAGTCCTTTCCAGTGCTACCTGCCAGAGAGCCAGCACCCTTGTCCAGAGTAACAAGATGACGCATTTTGAAAATGCTAGTTATGTTGTTGGGATTTAGGTAAATTACAAAGTATTTGTTCACGTTTAAAATATGGTGCCTGAGGTTAAGGACCCGACTTCAGCTCAGGTCATGATCTCACGGTTCATGAATTCGAGCCCTGCGTTGGGCTCTGTGCTGACTGCTCAGAGCCTGGAGTCTCTCTCTCCGTCTCTCTGTCCCTCCCCAACTTGTGCTCTGTCTCTCTTAAAAATGAGGAAGAGAAAAAATTGCCCCCAAAAGACGCATCTTCCCAGAGAGGTGTTTTTGTCCATAGCATCCTTAGACTTACGTGCAACTGTAAACTGTACGTAACCGAGCAAACTTTGGATGAAGAAAAACTAATTGTTGATAATCCAGTGCTGAAGAGGAAGCTAGAAGACTGTTTATATCCTTACATTATCATAAAACTGAGGTCTTTTCAGAGGCTCACTCAAATTTGGCAGCGTTGCCTGGAGAAAATTGTTACCTCCGTCAGACAGATACTTTTTTTTTTAGTTTATTTTTGGGGTGGGGGCATAGAAGAGAGAGAGGACCCCCAAGCAGACTCTGCACTGTCAGCAAAGAGCTGGATGAGTGGCTTGAACCCACAAACCATGAGATCATGACCTGAACCGAAACCAAGAGTCAGGTGCTCAACCGACGGAGCGCTCAGGCGGCCCAGGCAGTTACTCTGATGTTGTACTGCTACTTGTAGGAAAAGCCACGTGGTGGCCAAGCCATCTCACATCATCGTGTGTGTGTGACCGTGTGCATCTGAGTGTAACATGCGGGGGCACGTGCTTTTCTCCCTAGATATACAGGTGGGGTCACCTCGATAATTCTCCGTGGGTGACAGGCCCCTTTGGTTAAAATACACACTTCTTTGGGTATTTGGGGAATTGGCAACACATATAGGCTTCTCATGTCCAAGCACGACCGAGGGAAGACACGCCCCCGATTAGAAGTGCGTCCACTCCCTTCCTGAAGTGTGTGTCCGCTTAGTGCAAGAGGCAGCTTCTTTGTGACAGATGTCCTCATCCAGTGTGGAACCTGCACTGTGTCCTTAGTATCGGCCGTGCAGATGGTGCGTGATGGGTGCCTGGATGTGGCCTGGAGAAGGCCAGGAGGGAGGGGACAGCGTGGCATCCGTGGCCAGGGGCACGGGCAGGTTGTCTGTCTTCATGCCTCAGGGCAGTGGCTTGCTGGCCCTCCCCCCTGCCCAGGCTGAAGGCACGTGGGCCACGGTGCCCGCTGCCTCGGCCATACACGGAGTGTGAACGTGGCCGGCACCTGAGCTGCCCGGTGTCTGCCTCAGTAGGAGCACGAGACCCAGCGTCCAGGCACACGGGTGTCCAGGAGCGCCTTCACTGCACGTGACGCTGGCCAGCACCGCATGTCCGTTACTGCTGTCCCCGTCCCCAGAGGGTGCTGGGCCAGGCCCTGCGGGGCTCTGTCCTGTCCACCTGCCGGGCGCCAGGCCAGCACCGAAGCCGCCCTGCAGCGGGACTGCTCTTTTTAGCGGGTCTTAGAAATTCTCTGTCCCGACCAGAAAAAGAGGTTAATTGGGTCACGTTTGTCCCATGCTGTTTTGGGGTTCAGCGCTGAGAGGGCGTGTCTGGGAGTGGATCCCACAGAAAGGAGGGGAAGGAGGACCCCAGGTCCCAAGAGGGAAGAGCTTTCGGCCCCGGCGGGGGGACCTGGCCAGGGTGAAGGAGGGCCGGTGGCCCAGCTGCCGCCCTCGCTGCTCGAGCCCTGACCGGTGTCCCGTCTTCTCTTCCAGGAGGACCCCGTGGGCCCTTGGCCCGCGACGAGGAGGCGCAGGGCTGGCGGGAGGCGTGGCCGGAGGCGTGGGGGCCGACACCGCCAACCACCTGCCCTTCTTCTTCGGCAACATCACGCGGGAGGAGGCGGAGGACTACCTGGTGCAGGGGGGCATGAGCGACGGGCTGTACCTGCTGCGCCAGAGCCGCAATTACCTGGGCGGCTTCGCGCTGTCGGTGGCGCACGGGAGGAAGGCGCACCACTACACCATCGAGCGCGAGCTCAACGGCACGTACGCNGTCCGACGGCCTCGTCTGCCTCCTCACGAAGCCCTTCCACCGGCCGCCCGGCGTGCAGCCCAAGACCGGCCCTTTCGAGGACCTGAAGGAGAGCCTCATCCGGGAGTACGTGAAGCAGACCTGGAACTTGCAGGTGAGACCCCCCCCCAACTGCCTGGCGGCCGGGCACGGGTCAGCCCTTCCCCCCCCCCCGCACTGCCTGGCAGCCGGGCACGGGTCAGCCCTTCCCCCCCCCCCGCACTGCCTGGCAGCCGGGCACGGGTCAGCCCTTCCCCCCCCCCCGCACTGCCTGGCAGCCGGGCACGGGTCAGCCCTTCCCCCCCCCCCGCACTGCCTGGCAGCCGGGCACGGGTCAGCCCTTCCCCCCCCCCCGCACTGCCTGGCAGCCGGGCACGGGTCAGCCCTTCCCCCCCCCCCGCACTGCCTGGCAGCCGGGCACGGGTCAGCCCTTCCCCCCCCCCCGCACTGCCTGGCAGCCGGGCACGGGTCAGCCCTTCCCCCCCCCCCGCACTGCCTGGCAGCCGGGCACGGGTCAGCCCTTCCCCCCCCCCCGCACTGCCTGGCAGCCGGGCACGGGTCAGCCCTTCCCCCCCCCCCGCACTGCCTGGCAGCCGGGCACGGGTCAGCCCTTCCCCCCCCCCCGCACTGCCTGGCAGCCGGGCACGGGTCAGCCCTTCCCCCCCCCCCGCACTGCCTGGCAGCCGGGCACGGGTCAGCCCTTCCCCCCCCCCCGCACTGCCTGGCAGCCGGGCACGGGTCAGCCCTTCCCCCGCCCCGCACTGCCTGGCGGCCGGGCACGGGTCAGCCCTACCCTTCCCCCCCACACTGCCTGGCCAGAGGGCACGGGTGAGACGCCCCCCCCACACTGCCTGGCCAGAGGGCACGGGTGAGACCCCTCCCCACTGCCTGGCCACAGGGCACAGCTCCCCTCCTCACGGGCCACCCTGCCTGCCTCTCGCGGAGCCCCTCCAGCCAGGCATTGGGGGCGTCAGCTGTGTGCATGTACCTGACGGGGCCGTTCCGCGTACACCGTGGGCTCTTGATTCTATAGCTTCGTGAGATCTGTTCCAGAACGTTCTGGATGAGCAGCCACGGAGCTGCAGCGGCCCGTGCTTGGTCCCTCATGGTGCCTCCCACACTCCTGGTGATGGGCACCTAATTTGCCCGTAAGGTCCCTCTGCCCATCTTTCTCAGCTCCTGGGCGGTGGCCCTGAGCACGTCGGTGTGGCCACAGGGAAGGGCACGTGTGTTTAATTCCTATATATTGACAAACTGTCATCTGGAAGGGCCCCAGGGGCTGTGACAGCTCAGTCCCCGCCACACCATCGACAGCACTTGCTGTCAGGAGCCACCAGGCTGGTTGGCTGTGTCCGGCTTGGGCCCCAGTGTTGGGCCCTTTGTCTTGCGCTCCCCGGATGTACGCGTCCAACGTTGATGGTCCGTGCCATGCACACGGGTGTGTGACAGCCCAGCTTTCTGAGGGTCGCATACAGGGACTGCTTTCTGCCCTTGGCTACAGTCTGCACCGAATTCACCTGGCAGGCAGGTAGCAGTACTCGCACTCAGTCATTATCAGCACGGATTGGATGCGCCCCAGACCTTCTGCTTTACTTATTTTTTTTAAGTCAGACTCAGCAGATTTGTAGAGTGGTGATTTATGCACAGTAAAATGAAACTTTTCGGATGTACAGTTCTATGATCTTTGACCAGCACGCAGCCCCGTGTGGGTCCCACCCCAGGCAGGATTTGCCGCCCCTCCAGCCCCCAGCAGCTCCCCACCTGTCATCTGACCCCCACATCATAGCCTTTTCCAGAATACCGTGTGTGAAGGGACTCACGCAGCCAGCACCCTTTCGGGCTGCCTCCTTCCTGCACTCAGACCTCGGCTGGCTGTGTTTGGGACGCACCGTGTCACTCACAGCTTCTGTTCCTCAGGCCATCTGTGCGGCATGACAAACCTTCCATCCCCGGCTCCTGCTGGCCTTCCCTCCTCCCTTCCACCTCCTAGTTTGGGTTCATTATATACGTCTTTAAATGTTTATTTGTTTTTGAGAGAGAGAAAGAGAGCATGAGCAAGGGAGGGGCAGAGAGAGAGGGAGACACAGAATCTGAACCAGGCTCCAAGCTATGAGCTGTCAGCACAGAGCCCGACACGGGGCTTGAACTCATGAACCACAAAATCATGACCTGAGCTGAAGTCAGACGCTTAACTGACTGAGCCCCCAGGCGCCCCTGGGTTCATTATATTTCTATTTTTACTTCTTCTGGTCCTCTTTCTAACTCCCAATAATCCACGTTGGGGTGTTCATTTATGGCTGCGGAAAATACCCCTCTCTCTCTCTCTCCCACTGGGCACGGTGGGGAAGGGAGCTCACCCAGCTGTCGGCCCCTCCCGAGTGTGTTTTCCACGTTGTCATGTCCACGTTGTCATGGTCACGTCCTCCACGCCCTGTGGCCACATGCCCTGCACAGACAGTCAGCAGTGAGAGCTAGGAGGAGGGGTCTCCCTCGCAGCTCGCATCCCGGGGCTTCCGTCAGGAAGGGCCCCCTGGGTAGCGCCGGGCTGTGATCCACGGAGGGCGGGGGACCTCTTCTCTGCACCTCGTGGATGGTGCCAGACGGTTTCCGAGGCCCCATCCGGCTTTAAAAGGCCAAGCTCTAAATGCTATATAGTTACTTCCATACTTGAAGGTACTCAAATCCTTTATGGGGATCTTACTGGTTTTGTTTGGTGAATGAATTACAACGTCAGGACTTACGAAGCGATTTCTGGGTCTTTTTCTCCTCTTCACTCCGTACTTGTCTCCCCCCGCCGCCCTCGGCAGGGCCAGGCTCTGGAGCAGGCCATCATCAGCCAGAAACCGCAGCTGGAGAAGCTGATCGCCACCACGGCCCACGAGAAGATGCCCTGGTTCCACGGCAAAATCTCGCGCGTCGAATCTGAGCAAATTGTGCTGATTGGATCCAAGACAAACGGGAAATTTTTGTGAGTACGCTGTCTATCCCTGCCCCTCCTGCCGCCGGGCCCACTTGGGCAAGTGGGGGAGACTCAACTTCCCCCGGGGCCCTGGGGAAGGCTCATGTGCTGACACCGGGCAGCACCACGGGGGCCACAGTGAACGCGCTCCCAGCAGAGACGTTGCTCGTAACCCAGCGTCTGTCGTCCAGTCCGGCCCAGAGTGAGCACTCTTCCCGGGCACGGGGGGCACGTGAGGGTGAAGAAATGCTACCTAGCCACACTCTTGGCTTTACACGGTGAGACGGGGCGCCTGGCGGTTTCTGTGGCTGACCGTCTGAGATAGAAACACCGTGCTTTGTTCCCTCGCTGCCCCCATGTCTCAGACTTCTCTCTTTGCTTGCAACTATTTTGTTTACATTTATTTATTTTGAGAGACAGAGAGAGACAGATCGTGAGCAGGGAAGGGGCAGAGAGAGGGGGAGACACAGAATCTGAAGCAGGCTCCAGGCTCTGAGCTGTCAGCACAGAGCCTGACGCGGGGCTCGAACCCACAGACCACAAGGTCATGACCGGAGCTGGTCGGACACTAGACCGACTGAGCCACCCAGACTCCCCTGCTTGGAACTATTTACTGCCCCTGAGGCAGGGAATCGAAGAGAATTTGCAGGGAGTTGGAACAGTTTGCTGTGGAAGGTGTGACCACAGGCAGGTTTGGGGGCTTCACCTTCTGAGCTCAGAAATGTGGTGTGCATCCCGCGCTCTGCTCGTTGTTAACCATAGTGACTGAGGACTTCCGTACTCAGGATCCTGGAGATGCAGGCCACCTTGGGGCGGGGCCAGCGGTCAAGGATGGCACTGCGCTGCCTTTAGGAGGGTGTCAGCCTTATCCCCAGAGGAGCTGTGGCCGGGGGCACACTCACGTGTCTGTCACTGCTCAGCGACCCTCCAGAGATGCTGAGCGGGTGTCAGGGGACACTCACCCACTGTCACCCTGGAGACTTACAGAGGGCACTTAGCCCCACGGTCAGGCAGGTGCAGTCACATCCAGCTGACTTTTAAACTGTTCCTAGAACTCGGAGGGCTTTCGTGAGTATCCATCAATTAGAAGAATTTTATTCAGATGTTACCATAATACCTTGTATTTGAAAAATGATCTTAAACACAAAACTCTTGTTTTGAAAGCGATTCCGCCGACCAGAGCAGGACAGCGCAGGCTGGCACGCGGCGGGTGCCGGAATGGTGGTTTAGTGGGCGCAGTAGCAGCCTCGGGCAGAAGTCGTGTGCGGGAGAGTTTCTCCTTGTGTGGCACCGGCCAGCTCATTTCCCCCTGAGCTTTGGACTTTCACCATCTTCTGTGGAGTAATCTCCAGCACGCACGTCACGGGGCTGCGTGATGTCAGCCCCGAGGGGTATAATCCAGAGAGAGAGTGAGGCCTGTCCTCGCGGGTCTAGCACCTGATCCCAGGCTCGCGGGGGAAGAGCTGTGGTCGGAGACGGCGGCCTGGCTCCCGCCCTGGGACAGCCGGGGGCTCCCAGCTGTCCGTTCCTTCCCCAGGCGTCTTCTCCTGCCTCGTCCCCGTTTTCCCATAGAATGTGTGTCCTGCTGCTTTGCAGTCATTTCAGCTGACTCACCTGTTCATGAACGTGCATTCACTAGAATCCGTAGCTGTGGAGGCACTGAAGGCCGGCACCATTCTGCACGTTAGAGACGGAGGTGCGAGCCACACCGCCATCTGCCTCCTGAGCCCACATCTCAGTGGGAGAAAGAGGCACCGCACAGAACAGGAGGCGTGGAGTGGGTGTGTGTGCAGTGGGTGCCCGGGGGGAGGGGTGCCGGGAGCCGCAGGGCCAGACCTGGGGGGGCCTGGCGGGGAGGACTCGGCCGTCCACCTTCAGGGGGGTGCAGGGCAGGTTCAGCTCAAGTTCAGTGGGACCCGTCTGGGTGTAGGAAGGAGACAGTGCAGAGCCGCGGGAGGAGGCACGCTCAGAGCCTGCACTGTGTGGTTCGTGAGCACTTGAGCCAAAGCGCGGCGTCCGTTTCTCTGCGGGTTTCCGGGCGTCTGCGTTCTCGTGCCTGAATGTCGGAACCGTGCGGATGCGTGTTGGGGACACGGGGACGTGGGTGCAGTGTGTGGCCCTCCCGCGTGACTGTGCTCTGTGCACCCGGTGCACCTGGTGCTGGTCAGGCCGGGGCCCTGAGTCTCTTCTGTGTACAGGTGCCCTCACTGTGAGCGCGGTTCCTCGATGTCCCCCGGGGTCCCCGGCACCTGTTTCCGTGAGGCGGAAGGCAGGATTTAGGACGACGTGGCCACAGGAGAGGCTGTACGTGGCGAGCAAGCCTCATGTCCGTCAGCCTTCTGTTCCCCTGATGTTTGTGGTTCCCTGTCCAGCCCCACTTGCCGCTGGCCCTTCCCCACGCGGCGCCGGCCTCCTTGCTCTGCGCTGCCGAGGGCCTTCACTGGTCTGTTCCCGGCCCTTCTAGGACACGGTGTGGCTCCGGGCGGCTGCCTGCTGTGTGCTTCTCACGCCCCCACCCCCTCCACGCTGCCTGGCTCAGGGCCCTTGTCTCCTTCATGACCCCGGCTTAGACACCAAGGCCGGCCCGCCCTCCCTGGGGCCTCCCGGCAGCACCTGGAAGAATGATAAGAACCCAAGAGGCTCTCAGGTCCAGAAACAGAACCCCGTTTTTGTGGCTCTTAATGGTGGGCATCATGAACTTGACTGAAGATACGTTAACGCAGGTCGGTGTGCTGCCCGTACCGTCTAGCGCTTTGTGGGAGGGTAATAAACACAGGTCTTCCTCCGCCGATGATGGGGTTATGTCCCAATGAACCCTTTGTAGACGGAAAATATCGTTAAGTCGAAATGCATTTAACACATCTACGCTAGGGAACAAGCCCACCAGGCCTCGCCCACTGTACCAGGTGAGCCTGCAGTTGGGCCGAGTCGTCGGCCAAAGCCGATCTGACCGTCAAGCGCCGACTGTTTCACGTGGTTCCTGGAACACCACGCCGAAGGGACACACAGAGCTGCTGTCAATGGCCGTGTGGTTGACACTCTTGTCGGCACGGGTGCCTGGGTGACGCCCGCCTCCCCCATCACAGAGAGAACCCTACCTCGCATCTCCAGCCCGGGAAGAGATCCGCCTTCAGACCTGAAGTACAGTTTCTCCCGAGCCATTGTCACTCTGTCTCCATTGTAAAGCCGGAAACTCACAAGGGGGCCGTCGCGACCCGGGGACTGTGCGTACGAGCTGATGTTGAGTCTTGGACGACCACAGGCAGCCGGGGCCAAGGGACACGCGTGGGAAATCCCGAATGCTCGCAGTTTCCACTTAGGTAATAGCACCGAGAGTCAAATGGGGAAGTTAGAGAGTTCATTCTGGAACTTCCGATTCACGTTACGGTTCAGTGCGGCAGGCCCCGTCTCCTGGGAAAACACGCGCCCCGTGCCACCCATAGAACATGGACAGAGGGTCAGCGTGTTTTGAAAAGGCCTCCGTGAGGTTGTGAATCTCTGCTGCTACAGTGTGAGAGGCAGAGGATAAATCCCAGGCACCCTGGCCACCAAGACGGGCCGCATTTGGGAGACACTGGCCAACTCAGATCCAGTTTTCTCTCCGCACGAATTACAGTAGGATGTCCGTTTGTGGGGGCAGAAGGCTTGAGCCAAAAAGGACCTTACGGCCAATGAGTGTAAATCCTCAGTTTTCTAAGGGGGACTTGGGCACAAGGGACGTTGCCCAAGGTGGTCAGGCAGGTGGGAGTTGAGGGTGGGGGTCCAGGGCCCTGACGGCTCTGGGCCGAGAGAAGTCCAGGGACTCCACGACCCGCAGCTCCGTCCCCACCTCCACTCCCCATGCAAGGCGTGGCGCCAGGGCGCATCCACAGGAAATGTCAGCCTTGCCCCTGTCCTGTGTCCTGCCCACATGGCCTCACTGGGACCACGCGGGTCTTGAGGGTGGACCATGACGGGATGAGTGCCCTTTTAGGAAGGGGAGGCGGGAGTTCCCCGGGCGTGCACACAGGGGCAAGGCCGTGTGAGCACACAGCCACGGTCCTGCAGTGGGGGTCAGGGCTCTGCCTTCCTGCGGACACCAGGGCCTGGGGCTCCCCTGAGGGTACAGCCCCACATGGGCTCTCTGAAGCCTCACAGGATGACATGCTTTGCCGTTTTAAGAAATTGAGAAGTCAGTCACAGCCCAGGTGTGCCTGAACAATGAATTTGTTAGAAAAGGTAAACAAAATTTCTTTTCCAAAAATTATGTATCCCCTTCCCGTAAAGGAAGGACCCAGGATCATTGGGGTTCTAAGCATATAGGGCTGGGAAATCTTTTGATTTTTTTTTAAGTCTTTAAAAATTATTTATTTTTGAGAGACAGAGCACGAACAGGGGCGGGGCAGAGAGAGAGAGAAGGAGACACAGAATCCAAAGCAGGCTCCGGGCTCCGAGTTGCCAGCACAGAGCCCAACACGGGACTCGAACCCACGAACTGCAAGATCATGACCTGAGCCAAAGGGGGACGTTTAACCGACGGAGCCCCCCGGGCACCCCCGTGGGGATGTTTTCAGTGCCACTACAACACATTGCCATTCCAAAAATATATAGTCACAGTACGGCAGGCACATTCGTCAGAGATGCTAGGAGGGGTTAGAGGGATACACGCTTGTACCCCCTGGGAACAAGGGACACACGTCATTTAATTTGCTTCTCGGACCTCACGTTGTTCAGTGACCCAGCGGGGAAGGAAACTGATGTTTATCTGAGTTGCTATGGAGATGAACAAGGTACTGTGCACAGGGTTAAGCTGCTGGTGGCCGTGGGTCCCTGCTCCCTACAGTCATGGGTTGTTCGCTTTCATCAGTTCCAGAAAATATTCAGCTGTCTCCTCCGCAAATACTACCTGCTTTCCTTCTCTCCATTCAGCCCTTTAGGCCCGTATAGACATCCAGTAGACCTTCTGGGCCATCCTCTGTACGGCCCCTCATGTTCTGTCTTCGCTTCTCCGTGTCCCGACTGTGTCGTGGCTTTGTCTGTCCTTCCACGTCCCGAAATGTCACTTCATCTGTGTCTAATCTGCTTTTAACCTGAACCCCCGATGCTTTTTTGTTCCCCACAAATGACTTTTTTTTGAAATTTCTAGCAGTTCTATTTGTTGTGGTGGCGGTTTCTCTAATATGCCTCAGCACGTGTAGAGTATTTTATTACTTGGTCATTTTTGTAATCCCATCTTTTTTATTCTGTATTCTTTTATTTTTAGAGAGATAGAGAAAGAGAGTGAGAGTGGGGAGGGAAAGAGAGAGTCTGAGCAGGCTCTAATCAGTGCACTAATCAGTGCAGAGCCGATGCGGGGCTCAATCCCACAACCCTGGGATCATGACCTGAGCTGAAATCAAGGATCGGCGCTCAACCAACCGAGCCCCCCAGATGCCCCGTGATCCGCTCTTTTGTTTCCTTGAACACGTCATACACAGTTAGCTTGCCTTCCAGCGATTGGTGGCTCCAACATGAAAGTCCTCAGGGGCTCAACCCTCCACCTCCTCCACTCTCTTCCCCCACTGCTGCCTTCCATCTCCTAACTCTGTTTCCTTATGTCTTCGTGATCTCTGCGAGCTCATGGGTGATTGCCATGCGCCCGCGGGGATCCTGCGGGACTCAGACTGCTGTCTCCCAGAGTCGAGGAGGATTTCTTCTCCGGGTCCCGGCGCCCACGGCTGCCCTGTCCACTCAGCGCCATATTGGCACTTGCCGTCACACCAAACTCACGCTGTTGTTGCTCTTCTTATACACTGCCCCTCCCCCCGCTCAAGTTCCAGCTCCCTTCTTTTGTACTGGAATTTGAAAGCCGAGTGTGGGGTTAGGAAAGCCCTTGCCCTTGTCTGTTGATGAATGAGACTGCATGCGGCTGCCCTGAGCCCCACATCCCACAGGGCCTGTCCGGTGCCGCCATCAGTGGCCAAGGGCCACCATGTTACTTGACGCGTGTGGCTCTGTGGGTCCAGGTTGGCATTGAGGCACAGCCTGTCTGAAGTAAAAGTTCAAGGGGTTTTGGGCTGATGTCAGTATCAGCCCGCTGGTCTGACCAAGGCGCCCATGATGCCAACAAGCATGACCCAGTTCCACACGTGCCTCCCTTTGCTAGGATGCGAGGTGCCAGTGCCCAGAAGGTGCGTTTCCGTGTGTCTTTTGGGGGCCAGGAGAGCACCAGCCCTCACAGCCCTTCTCCTTGCCTGCCCTCCGGCTCTCCTTCCGCAAAGATGGCTGGCCAGCCGCTGGCCTGAGGCCCCACCCAGTGCGCAGCCAGCCTGGACAGGAGGCCCCTGGGAGCCGTCCTGGTCTGTGTGCACAGCCCGTCCTGGCCCCGGCTATGGTCAGGTGCACATGCCATCCCGCCCTCCTCCCCTCCCGCCGCCGCGCTCCATGCTGCCATGGCAACCACGCAGGAGGCTGTGCCCGCTNGGGCCAAATGCTTCGGTCTCTGGGAGGTGGCCACAGGCCCACCCCAGCCTGAGGCGCAGCCTGGGAGGCGGGGGGCTCTGCTGGCCTCTGTTGCCCTCCCACCAAGGAGAGCCGCCATGCCCTCAACACCAGGACACCTTCGCAGCATTGTGAGAGCAAAGCACAAGTGCGTTTTCGGCTTGCTTCTTCCCAGAGACCCACAGGGAAGAATATTCTGGGCAAACACGCCTGAGGCTGCCGACCCCGAGCGCAGGAGAGGAGCTGGGAGCTGGGCCTTTGCCCTCCCCCTCTCTGCAGGGGCAGGGGGTCCCGTGTGACCACAGCGGGTGGGTGAGCTGGGGCAGAGCGAGCTTCCCGGCGAGCGCGAGGGGCTGCTTCAGCTTCCAGACTGGCATTCTGCGTGTGTTAGATTCGGACTCGCCCAGCCCAGGATCTGCCCGAAGCCGGCAGTCACCTCGCAGCTGCCGGCCGTTAGCGTCACCCGGCCTCTGGTCCTCGCCACCTACGGAGGTTGGGCCTGTGGGTTTCCTTCCCTGCCCTCGCTTCCTGCCAGCTGCCTCGGGGGGCCTGTCAGCCAGCCGGTCTCCTGCCCGTCCCTGTACCTGCCGTCCTTCAAGCGGGCGCACTGGCGGCTGTCGCCGCCCGGGTCCCCGTGAGCGGGCCCCATGTCACCTGGCTCCAGAACAGAGGGATTCTCCTCCCTGTGCCCTGGGGCTGGGATGGGGGAGGTGGGGGGGCTGAAGGAGGAGAAGTCACTCGTCCAAAAGCAAGACCTGCCATGTCTCCTTCTTGCACCAGATTTCTCTTTATACTGTTTTTATCATGGAATAGAAAACACGCGCAGGAGTCCATCGCCGCGTTTATGTACAGATCCGTGAAAACTTGCAAAGCAAACACGGCCGGGGAGAGAAGGAAAGCCAGTGTGGTAGGAGGCCCTCCCCCTCGCAGCTCGAGGACACCACTTCCTGGATTCTGGTGTCCGGCGCACCCGTAAATTTTTTTTCTTCTTCTTCTTTGGTTTTCTCACCTAGGACCTAGGTGTACATCTCTACACACACCATTTGCTCTTGCCTGTTTGGGAGCCCCATGCATCCAGCATGGTGGCATGTGTTTTATGCTCGTGGGAGTCACTTGTGCTCTGTGTCACTGCCGTTGGGTCATCGGATTGTTCTGTGATGTTCCGTCATGCAAATACCCCAGAATTTTCATACTCTTCCAATCTACAGTCCATGGACACTTAGGTGGTTCACAGTTTGGGGCAATCACAGATAAAGCTGCTGTAAACACACCCGTACTTTCCGGGTGTGGAGGGCATCAGTTTTTTACTGAGGAGTGTGGATTTCTGCTTCCCAAGGACTGAACAGGTCTGAGCTCCATGGAGAGTTCCAAACTGTCCCCCAAAAGTAAACGAACAAGATTCACACACACACCCCCCCCCAGCCGTATGGACAGCACCTGGTACTCTGCTCTTAGGAACACTGAGTATTATCCGCCTTTCTCATTTTTGCCAGTGTGAAGGGTGCTCAAGGGGGGGTCTCCATAGTGGTCTCACTCCGTGTTTCCCAGACTATTGGGATGGGGTGATCGCACGGCCCCCCGGGCAATCTGCCATCCTCTGTCTCGGTTTTCACAAGAAGAGCTCAGTCGGCGTCAGGCCAGGTGGGGCAGTGGAGCTTAGGCACGCATCCAGAACACCAGAGTGTGGATCCCTTTTCTTGTTCCCAGGACCCTGAGGTCAAAGATGTGAAAGGCTGTAAGTCAAGGGGAATGATGGTTGGGAAGGGCCCACGGACATCGTCCTCCTGCGGCCCCCTTTCGTGCGCATGTGCGTAACTTCTTAAGGCTCAGCGTTCACTTCACATACTTCTTTGTCCCTCCAAGCCACCCTTTCTGTTGGCCACTAATGCTTATGAAATAAAATACAAGCAGGCCCACATTCCACATTATGAAATAGCTTCTTATAAAATAGACCTCGTTCTCCTCCCTTATGAAGATAGGTTTTACCTCTTCGGTGTGGTTGGTTTTTATTTTGACAGCAACCAATAGGCCTGAGCTGGCCATGGGCTGTGAAGACAGGTTCACGCCTGGGGTGCTGGTGGCTTGGCTGGGTTGGGAGGAAGGAGCTGTTCTCAAGTGCAGAAAGTCTCCGCTGGGGACGTGGGGGGTCTGGGTGTGTCCCCGCACCCGCCCCAGCTGCCCCGAGCAGTGGGGTGCAGACCACACCCGCCATCATGCGCGGCCAAGCGTGACTCCGCAAGAGATTTATTCTTACAAGAATCTTCCAGACCCACCCAGCCCAGCTCAGCCCTCTGTGTCCAGTTACCTTCGGGGATGAATCCGCAGATGGGGGATCGTGACCACATCTGTTTCCAAAGCCCATCTCGGGGATGTGACCTCTCGCAACCGGAGGGAGCCATCTGAAACCTTCCCACAGCGTGGAAATGCCACGTAGCTTGGCACGTTTGAGCTCTGCCTCGAGTCCGGCGCGCTGGGGCACGGCGCTAAACGTTTTGGGGACTTCGTTTCCTCATTGCAGAAAATGCCAGAGCCCAAAAGGCCCTGGGAAGAGGGGGCCCTCACCCCCTTCATCTGCGGTCTGGAAGTTTCCTAAGTAAAATGCTTGCCAAGCACATCCATGCCCTCACCCCACCCCCCGGGGCCCAGCCAGCGGCAGGTACTGTCGCTTCTGGGACTGTGACCTCGACGCGGACCCCGAGGAAGAGCGGTGAGTGTGGAGACTCTCCGTGTCCTGTGGGCCCTGTGCTGGTGGCCTGCCGTGCTGCCCCAGGTGGACAGAGACCTGCCCACAGAACGCAGGCTCCCCTGCTGCCCGCCTCGGGGTCCAGCCGGGCCTCTCTGCACGCGGGGCACGCATGGGTGTGACGCGCCGTCCCGTCTTGCAGGATCCGGGACAGGAACGACAACGGGTCCTACGCCCTGTGCCTGCTGCACGAGGGGAAGGTGCTGCACTACCGCATCGACAAGGACAAAACGGGGAAGCTGTCCATCCCCGACGGGAAGAAGTTTGACACGCTGTGGCAGGTACGAGCCCTCCGGGGGGGTGGGGGGGAAGCCCACCTGGGTCCGGGAGGGGCTCCTTTCAGCCCTCAGGCGCCTGGACGCCCGGCCGGGGATGTCAGGTCACGGGCTCCAGAGAGTCTGGGGCCGCAGAGGTCCCCCTGGGGGCTGTGCTCGGAGGCGAACAGGAGGCCATGCCTTGGGGACTGGGAGCGTTTCTCTCTATATAAAGTGTCAGGTGCTCGCTCGCTGCTGCAGAAGTCTCTGGAAATTAAGGAGACTCAGCAGGCAGGTGGGCGGTCCCTGCATGGTTCGGGGTTTTTCAGCTCTGGTCTGAAAAGGGATGATTCTCCACCCAACTGTTGGTAAACCTCAAAACGGCTCATAACTTGGGAGACACAGAGGAACCGAGGAGCAGGGAATTGACGGCCTCACGCTCTCCAGCGGGCTGAGGCGGAATCACACCGCTGGTTTTCGTTTCCTTCACAGCCACACGTGGCTGTGGCCGTGGCCGTGCCACACGTGTCATTTCATGCAGTCACCCTGTGAGCTGCTGGGTCCAGCAGCGGAGGAACCTCAGGGGCTCCACTGGCCCAAGTGGCCACCACATGGAGCTTTCATGGGTGAGGAACGCGATGAGGGTTGTGTCCACAGGTCCATACCCCACACCTCACGTGTGCTGATAGCGGGAAAGGGCCCCACCCCTAATGCTGGGCTGGAGAAGAAACAGCTCTTTCCCGAATGCCGACGTTAGTGTATTCAGTCACGTCAGTTATATGCTGGCGTCGTCTGCTCTGCAGCCCATTTGCCTGTGGCTCCTTATTGAGCACTCTCTGCTTTAACCTCCTGCACCAGTTTGCAAGAGAGTTCAGCCCACCAGGTACGTGTGCCCAGTGCAGCTCACAGGTGAGTAGGCGGCGTTGCTGGTGGGTATTAATTCCCACCAGGGTCTCTCACCTCCTACAAGAATCGTTGATGGTGTGCACACAAGGGCCCCGGGTGTCTGCCAGCACGACTGCTGGAGTGCCCGGTGGCTGTGACGCAGCCTTGGACTTCTCCGGAATGACTGTTTCCCTTGTGTGAGTTCACACGCAGTGCCAAGGTCCGCAGCCTCGCTCACCGCAGCGTTAGCCGTGTCTAATTGTTGCGAGGCTCCTTCCACACAAGCCCACCTCCTCACACACAAGCCCACCTCCTAAGCATCCTTACCTAGTACAGTGTCAGAAAACACAAGATATTTGCATGATACTGGAAAGATGGATGGGACATCTCGCTGGTATAGGGACCTCGATACGGTCAGCCCAAGGACACGCTGTTACATTCCATGGAAGGGGCAGAGCCTGTGTCTATCAGAAGCGCCTTAGGGCTGATCACGCTGAAGCATCTGTTTAGAGGTAGACCTTACCACAATAAAATACAACTTAAAAAGAGAATGCTTCCTAGAAGGGTAAAATATATTCATTTAGGGGCATCTGACTGGCTCATTCGGTAGAGTGTGTGACTCTTGATCTTGGGGTTGTGAGTTCAAGCCCCACCTTAGGTATGGAGCCTACTTTAAAAAAATTACATATATATATATATTCATTCAACAAACATTCACTCAAGCAGGTAAGTGTGGATAGGAAATTCAAGAGCAGTGTCCTTAACTGGAAAAGTTACCAATAAACAGATAAGGAACAGATGCCAGAAACGAAGATTCTAGGTTGTCTGAAGAAGAGATGTCTGAGAGAAGAAAATATGAAATACCAAGACTGTTTTCTTAGTGTGTAATTTTGGGGAGATGTAAATAAATTTACTTGCCATTAATTAATTTGTTAATGGACCAACTGGACATCATGAGTCATGGTTTTCTGGGAGCCGTTAGCCAAGGATGGCCACATTCTGTCAACATAAGGTAGTTCTCTGGAAGTCCCCCTGTCCTCGGGTCCTGGCTCTGGTGTCTTCTCCCTGAAATTTTTGGGCTGAATGACTTGGTCTCTCCAAAGCCTTTGTCCATAGCCCTTGTACAGCATTAATCAATAATTAATAGTACATTGTGATTCCTTTACTTGTCTCTCCATCAAGAGAGGAAGCATCTCAGGGGTGGGAAATGTGTCTCATTCATGTTTGTGTGCCTTTGGCCTTGTCTTGGGGCCCAGCATGTTGAATGACTGAATAAAGGAAGAAATATTAGCATGCTGGATTTGTTTTTATAATGTCGTATGGATGTAGGAGAAATAAATAAATGGAGATTGCTACCAAAAATGGAAGGAAGGAAGGACTGGTGGAATAGATGGTTGTATGTATGTATGTATGGATGGATGTATGGATGGATGGATGGGTGGGTGGATGGGTGGGTGGATGGATGGGTGGGTGGATGGATGGGTGGGTGGATGGGTGG
>NW_027529428.1:18846338-18870117 GCF_008692635.1 Crocuta crocuta | reverse complement strand
GGTGGGTGCATGGGTGGGTGCATGGGTGGGTGCAGGGGTGTGGGGAGTCTGAGGTAAAGTCCAGAGGGGAGGTGGTGTGAGGACTTCTGTCCAGGATCTGAGGCTGGGAGGAGGGGGCATGGGGAGGAAGCACCTTTTATTGTCCTCGAGCCACATTTAAGGTGTGAAAGGGGAGTTGGCTGCTCCGGATGGCATTTATCCATTTCCTGCCTCTATTATTCATGGCTCTTACTTTCTTCTCTTTCAGCTAGTGGAGCATTATTCTTATAAAGCAGATGGACTGTTAAGAGTTCTGACAGTTCCGTGTCAGAAAATTGGCGGGCAGACAGGTGAGTCCCTAATGTGGGAGCCTCCGTTTCTCTGTTGACGATAACCAGCCTCATGTTCCTTTGGGCCCATCCCAGATTCAGGTGGGATGGAGCCTTGTTTTTACAGATCGACAAAAAATGAGGTTGGATCAGTCCAGTTCATCAAAATGTAGCTGATAACTTTCTTAGAAAACGCACTGGTTCTAACTGCGGGGGTGGGAAAGTTGGAGGGAAGACCAAGAGAAATGGCTTCCCAGGCAGGACTATGGGACAGTCAAGCTGTTTGTCTGCGGGGGCGGGGGCAGTCATGGATTTCCTGGGGTTTAAGCCCTAACCGTCCGCACTCTTTCTACCCAGGAAATATCAACTTCGGAGCCCGGGCGGCCCTCCCAAGTCCACATCCTTCGGTAAGTGTTACTAGAACTGCCCCTTGGGTGAAGGGACCATAGGTTAGCACAAGGAAAACATGGTTTAGCACTTAAGCATAGAGGGCGTTGCTGCTTTTGTCACAGTTGATAAACTGAGACCAGGCAGTGTCAGCTAGAATCAGCCTATTTTTAGTTCCAGGCCAGCCAGGGTCATTTCTTTGTAGGTTAGACTGGGACACCCAGTGTTAAGTCAGAACTACGCCTCCTGTTGGATTTGAGAAGTGGTCACACGCAGCCTTGGCACAGCCCCGAGCCGTCTGCGTGGAGCCATGCGCACGATCCCCGAGACCGTGTGCGGGTCACTGTAGTGAGTCTGGTGTGCAAGAGGTCTCTGAGCTCGCCTGCCCCACTCTCTTGGTTAAATCATTGTGCTCAGAAGACTCGACCTTTCAGGAGAGCTGGTCTGATGGTAGCTTGCTGAATGAGGTTTGGGGAGGGGCTGGGCTGCTCCACAGCATCAGAGGAGAGAAGCCCCTAGAGAAGGCGGGAACTGGCCTCTCCCTCCGGTCAGCAGGAGGTGAGAATGTCACCTGCCCCACGCCTCCACACGGGCTTGCCCAGCACATGCCCCTAAAGAGAGAATCCTGCCCGTCTCCTGCCTCCAGACTGTGCCAAGCTGGCACACAGATTTATATTCGGGACAGGAATTGGGCCCTGTTCCTTTGGGGGCTCTGTGTGCACCTTTGGTGTCCTTGAAAGTATAAAAATCCCCCCTGTCCTGAGCTGTGTGCTCCACGTCTCCCAATTTGCCTGTTAACCCTTAAAGAACAAAATCTGCAGAAAGCAGAACAGACGTTCTACCCCTGGTGAGGCCCGTTGACCACCCAGCGGCTGTGCCTGGGTTGAAGCAGGGAGGTCCTCAGGGCCCACAGCTGTCACTGTTTGTGGGGATTCGGAATTTGCTAAAGTACCAGTGAACTTTGGCCCCAGTGTCTAAAATATAGCACCTTTGTGGAGTGACCATGTTATTTTATGCTTTACCGGCTCCTGGGCCTGGAGGGTCTCCTGGAACACGTACGGAACATGTACGATCCATGAGACAGATTTCTCTCCTCTGACATGGACGAGGGTGCAGGGCTGAGAGCTCCTAAGAGAATATCAAGCCTGTATGTAGCCGTGCCTCACCCAGTAGCTTCAGAAAGTTAGCTATTCTGGAAAATCTTTTCCTTGACTGGTGAGACACATACAGAAGAAAACAACCACAAAAAACTACATGCCCTGTGTGTCCTAATCTGTGAATTTCCACAAAGACCTTGGAACCAGCACCCAAAAGATATAACAATATTGGGCATCATCTGATTTAATTTTCTTTAGAATGNGATGGCATTTATCCATTTCCTGCCTCTATTATTCATGGCTCTTACTTTCTTCTCTTTCAGCTAGTGGAGCATTATTCTTATAAAGCAGATGGACTGTTAAGAGTTCTGACAGTTCCGTGTCAGAAAATTGGCGGGCAGACAGGTGAGTCCCTAATGTGGGAGCCTCCGTTTCTCTGTTGACGATAACCAGCCTCATGTTCCTTTGGGCCCATCCCAGATTCAGGTGGGATGGAGCCTTGTTTTTACAGATCGACAAAAAATGAGGTTGGATCAGTCCAGTTCATCAAAATGTAGCTGATAACTTTCTTAGAAAACGCACTGGTTCTAACTGCGGGGGTGGGAAAGTTGGAGGGAAGACCAAGAGAAATGGCTTCCCAGGCAGGACTATGGGACAGTCAAGCTGTTTGTCTGCGGGGGCGGGGGCAGTCATGGATTTCCTGGGGTTTAAGCCCTAACCGTCCGCACTCTTTCTACCCAGGAAATATCAACTTCGGAGCCCGGGCGGCCCTCCCAAGTCCACATCCTTCGGTAAGTGTTACTAGAACTGCCCCTTGGGTGAAGGGACCATAGGTTAGCACAAGGAAAACATGGTTTAGCACTTAAGCATAGAGGGCGTTGCTGCTTTTGTCACACTTGATAAACTGAGACCAGGCAGTGTCAGCTAGAATCAGCCTATTTTTAGTTCCAGGCCAGCCAGGGTCATTTCTTTGTAGGTTAGACTGGGACACCCAGTGTTAAGTCAGAACTACGCCTCCTGTTGGATTTGAGAAGTGGTCACACGCAGCCTTGGCACAGCCCCGAGCCGTCTGCGTGGAGCCATGCGCACGATCCCCGAGACCGTGTGCGGGTCACTGTAGTGAGTCTGGTGTGCAAGAGGTCTCTGAGCTCGCCTGCCCCACTCTCTTGGTTAAATCATTGTGCTCAGAAGACTCGACCTTTCAGGAGAGCTGGTCTGATGGTAGCTTGCTGAATGAGGTTTGGGGAGGGGCTGGGCTGCTCCACAGCATCAGAGGAGAGAAGCCCCTAGAGAAGGCGGGAACTGGCCTCTCCCTCCGGTCAGCAGGAGGTGAGAATGTCACCTGCCCCACGCCTCCACACGGGCTTGCCCAGCACATGCCCCTAAAGAGAATCCTGCCCGTCTCCTGCCTCCAGACTGTTCCAAGCTAGCACACAGATTTATATTCGGGACAGGAATTGGGCCCTGTTCCTTTGGGGGCTCTGTGTGCACCTTTGGTGTCCTTGAAAGTATAAAAATCCCCCGTCCTGAGCTGTGTGCTCCACGTCTCCCAATTTGCCTGTTAACCCTTAAAGAACAAAATCTGCAGAAAGCAGAACAGACGTTCTACCCCTGGTGAGGCCCGTTGACCACCCAGCGGCTGTGCCTGGGTTGAAGCAGGGAGGTTCTCAGGGCCCACAGCTGTCACTGTTTGTGGGGATTTGGAATTTGCTAAAGTACCAGTGAACTTTGGCCCCAGTGTCTAAAATATAGCACCTTTGTGGAGTGACCATGTTATTTTATGCTTTACCGGCTCCTGGGCCTGGAGGGTCTCCTGGAACACGTACGGAACATGTACGATCCATGAGACAGATTTCTCTCCTCTGACATGGACGAGGGTGCAGGGCTGAGAGCTCCTAAGAGAATATCAAGCCTGTATGTAGCCGTGCCTCACCCAGTAGCTTCAGAAAGTTAGCTATTCTGGAAAATCTTTTCCTTGACTGGTGAGACACATACAGAAGAAAACAACCACAAAAAACTACATGCCCTGTGTGTCCTAATCTGTGAATTTCCACAAAGACCTTGGAACCAGCACCCAAAAGATATAACAATATTGGGCATCATCTGATTTAATTTTCTTTAGAATGATTTGTCTCAAGCTTGTGATTTAGTAATCTACGGGAAACAGGAAGTCTTTACTGTAACAGCCCTGGTTATACAGCTCTCCATGGAAACTATTACGATACCCTTCCAGATCCTTCTGCTCAGTGCTGGGCTTGTCCTGAAGCCTCCCGGATGACCCACTGTTGTGGGACTGAGTCTCTTAGTGGATCGTGGAGGGGCTGGCAGTGTTCACTGTAAAGCAAGTCAAAGTAGCATGTCATGTAAGGTAGCCCGTGTTTGTTTCTGAAACATTGACTATTCTCTCTGCCGTTATGGTTTCTAGACATGGTCAGCGGGTGGAATAATCTCAAGAATCAAATCATACTCCTTCCCAAAGCCTGGCCACAGAAAGGTGCTAAAGCGTGCCCTGCTTGCGGTCCTTGACTGAGTGGTAGGACTGGCCCGCTCGCGGCGCCCCTGCTCCGGTGCCCGCTGCCCTCGCCCCCACCCCCGCTGCTCTGCTGTCGCGTCTGCCGTGTGCAGCCCCGGTGGGCAGCCCACTCCCGGCCTCCTGTGCTTTCCTCGTGGGCCCCGGGCCCTGCCGCAAGTCCACCCCGTGAGCGTGCGTGCCGTCTCCGCTACATGTGCGCTTGAACGTCATTCGGGTCGACGGGGAAGGTGGGCGCCTCGGGTCAGGAAACCTTTTCAAAGCACGCGAAGTGCCTTTGCTGCCAGAATCCTGTTACAGGTGTGGTAGCTGATTGGATGAGTCACATACTGGTGGGAGGTACTGGCAGCTGATTGGATAAATGGATAAATCCTGGGGAGGGACTGGCAGCTGATTGGATAAATCCTGGGGAGGGACTGGAAGCTGATTGGTTAAATCCCATATTGGTGGGAGGGACTGGCAGCTGATTGGGTAAATCCCACATTGGTGGGCGGGACCGGCAGCTGATTGGGTAAATCCCATACTGGCGGGAGGGACCAGCAGCTGATTGGATAAATCTCATACTGGTGGGAGGGACTGCGAGGGTTTAGCCCCTAAAACGATGTATTTGGTGGGTATCAAGTGCCCCGGTACTTGCACTATGGCTATGGGCTTCCAGCACCGAACCTTAGGTAGAACGTGTGTGAAGACAGACATGGACATTTGAGGATTAGAAACACCCTTTTTTCTTTCTGGGGCAGTAAGGTTGACATAGGATGTGTTTTTACATTTGGTCGTGTGACTGGATGAGGGGGAAAGAAGCCACCTTTTAAAAATAATTTTTATTTATAATGAATCATCTATGTATATATGCATGTGCATATATATAGCATGTGTATATATATGTATATATATGTATGCATGGGTGTGTATGCATATGTCTATAAAATATGTATGCATTGCTTTTTTTCTTTATACTTTTATCATTGGTGGTAGAAAATTCATTCTTTCATACTAATTCTTTCCATTTTTACATCAATTGGCATTTTCCCAAACGTTTCAGCATACAATTGGGCATCAATACATAATGCAAATTGCGTAAAGTAACTGCTAGAAACTACAGAACTGAAAACGCGTAAAAGGCCTGAGATTTTATTTAGGAGGAATTTTCCAAGTGGGCCGTGCTACCGACGGCGTTTCTCAACAGCGTTGACTGCAGATCAGAGAGGGGAGTTGAACGTGATGTTCGATGGAGCTGAGTGAAGTGGGGTGGCTGCCTGTCTGAATGTCACATGCCCAGGAAGCGTGGGTCAGCCCGCAGGAAACCTCTGCTAGGATGAGGCGGTGCTGGGGAGGGGGGTACAGTCGGGGCTGCCTGTGCTAAGGGTGGCATGTTAGGAGTCGGGGACCAGGTTGTCAAGGTGACACATTCTCTGTGTCCCATGCCCCCTTTGCCACACTGCTTGGTGTTTGCTAGAAGCCACCAGGCCAGCATGTGATTGAGGCTGTGGCCCTGAAGAGGTTGGCATCCCCCATGCTCTCCAGCAAAACTCCCCCGCTGCCGCCATGTGGCCCAAATGGCCTGGGCATCGGTCTCTTCCCTTTGGCGAGGGCTCGCGTGGGGGCTCCCAGACCTGGGGTCCCACAGTATTTCCTGCTGACGGGGCCAGTTGGCACCCGTTGATCGAGGTGAGGCAAAGCAGATTCTGATTCAAGGTGTGTATTAATAACCATCAGTCATTTTTTCAAGTCTGTAATTACAAAGTTCAACTTTGTGACTTTGCTACTGGGGTTTGGTGGTCAAACACAAGAGGCAAATTTTTTTTTAAATTTTTTAAATTTTTTTTTTTATTATTTCTAGGAGAGAGAGAGAGAGAGACAGCGTGAGCAGGGGAGGGTGAGAGAGAGAGGGAGTCACAGACTGAAACAGGCTCCAGGCTCTGAGCTGGCAGTCAGCACAGAGCCCGACGCGGGGCTCGAACCCACGAACCGTGAGATCATGACCTAAGCGAAAGTCGGACGCTTAACCGACTAAGCCACCCAGGCGCCCCTTTTAAATTTTTTAATATTTGTTTATTTTTGAGAGAGAGAGAGAAAGAGACAGAGCATGAGCGGGTGAGAGGCAGAGAGAGGGAGACAGAATCTGAAGCAGGCTCCAGGATCTGAGCTGTCAGCACAGAGCCCGATGCGGGGCTCAAACTCCTGAGCTGTGAGATCTTGACCTGAGCGAAGTCAGGGACTAAACTGACTGAGCCCCCCAGGTGCCCCAAGAGGCAAGAGTTTTTAATCGGATGCTGCACCGACAGGGCTTCGTAGAACAGCTCAGGGCAGCACGCGTGGCACCCAGAACCCCTCACTCGCTGGCTTCCGTGGCCCCTCCACGCAAAGGGCCTGGCGGCCGTGGGGGACCCCTGTGGACGTGGGCCGCACCGCCGGCTGCCACGATTTGTTTGTTCATGATTCCATATGTGCCAGCACAACTCCCCCAGCCCACGTGCGGCCCCAGAGATGGGCGTTTTGCTGTAGACAGACGGCGTTCCATGTGTATCTCGTGCTGTGGTTCCTAAGGGGGTGGGCTCAGTCAGGGGAGCACGACCAGGTGGGGGTCTGTGGACAGAACAGACACACAAGTACATACATGTTTACATCCGCTCACATCTCTACGCCTGTACACCTGCATGCGACCTGTACCGGTTTGGCACAAGGACTCGCCTCATACAATTATGGGGGCTGAATAAGCGGGTCCCGTGTCTGTAGGGCAGACCAGCAGGAAGGGAAGACCAGGAGCAGGATGGGGCCCTGTGGGCAGGGTAGGCGGTCACCACTGCCGGGGGTCAGGCCGCCCTCCACCTTTCTCTCTGCGCCTCTTGACAAAGCCTCAGCTCTCCCCAAAGCGTCCCGGCTGATGAGGCCAGGCCCACCCAGGAAAAACCGAAATCAACTAATTAGGGGTTTTAATTACGCCTGCAGAACCCCTCCGTAGCTGCCCCAAGGTGACAATTTGGTTCAGTAATGAGGACTAGAGCTCAGACTAGCCATGTTGACACCTCAAGAGCCATCGTCCCAGGAAACAGTAGCCCGGCCTGTGAGGAGAGAAGACTCACCCCCACCCCATCCCTGTCCCAAGCAGGCTGAAGCCAGTGAATAAGGAGAGGTCCAGGAAGGATTTAGTAGATCTTTATGCTAAAGGAATATGTCTCCTTTTTCTTTTCCTTTTTTAAAGTTTTTATTTATTTAGAGAGAGAGAGTAGGAGCAGGGAAGGGGCAGAGGGGGAGAGAGAGAGAGAGACAGAGAGAGAGAGAGAGAATCCCAAGCAGTTTCTGCACTGTCAGCGCAGTGCTCGACTCGGCTCAAACCCACAAAATGGGAGATTATGACCTGAGATGAAACCAAGAGGTGGACGCTTAACCAAAAGTTGGAGCCACCCAGGCGCCCCCAACATGTCTCCTTTTTTTAAACTATTAATATATATCACTAAGGCTACCTAAAATATCTGTAAGACTACCTAAAAATAAAGAAACACATGCATGGATAAGAAACATGTCATCAAAGGAAATAAAAACCTGGGAATAGGTATTCTTAATGACACAGATGTAAGGTCAAGGTCCTCAAAATATAAAGAAATTTTCTAAGCCAATAAAAGTTTTAACTGTCTAACTGGCTAATGGCAGAGGATGTCAGTGGGTACTTTGTAGTAAAGCAAATATATTTATATTTATATTTTAGGGAAAACATAGGAAAATGCAAGCATAGGGAAAGCCACTCCATCTCATAACAAGAGATACACAAGTTGAAACTCTGGTGCCCTGTTTTATCCATCTGTGAAATGGACCCTCTCTGTGATGTGCAGAGAAGGTGTGGTAATAAGCACTCCCCCACTTCGCTGGAAGCCATCCAGCCTCGAAAGAAGGCAGTTTCACAGCATCCATCAAAATTAAAAGCACATATGACTTCTTAGCTGCAGTTTTATTTCTAGCTGTGTATTAGGCTTACACTGATGCATAATCATGAATACATGACAGTGTTTATGTAGCATTTGTATAACTGACGAGGTCTGGAAACAATTTAAAAGTCTATCACTGGGAAAGAAACCAGTCACAATAAAACTCATCCTATGAGAGACAGCTGATGTCTAGAATTGTTTCCAAAATACAGCGTTAATTGCAAGAACGAATATGTGCTGATAGAATATAGGATGTTCTGGAAGAAATACAGGAACACACCTGTAAGAGTAGTTGCTGTGGGTACCGAACAGGGGTGTCCAGGAGACTCATGTTTCATTATAAACCCTGTTGTGCCTTTTTAAATTTGTACTTCTTGAATTTATTTAATAATTTTCTAAAAAGAGAAATATTAGAAAGTAATTAATCTGGAGCACCTGGATGGCTCAGTCGTCCTACCTCAGCTCAGGTCATGATCTCACAGCTTGTGGGTTTGAGCCCCGCATTGGGCTCTGTGCTGACAGCTCAGAGCCTGGAGCTGCTGTGGATTCTGTGTCTCTCTCTCTCTGCCCCTCCCCTGCTCATGCTCTCTCTCTCAAAAATAAATGTACATTTTTAAAAAAGAAACTAATTAATCAGATTAATACTATGAAAATACTTTTCTGCAAAAAAAAAAAAAAGGCTATTGCCTATTTAAATTTATAACTCTTGAAATAGGCATTGAATTTCCATGGATGCCAAAAATATCAGTAGAGATGCACTGTGTGATTTAAGTTATGTATTAAATGTATTTTAGTCGCTGTTCAGAAATAGGAGAGCTAGTATTTATGTTTTCATGAAAGAAGAGGAATTTTCTATCCATTAAGCAGTCAGGAGAGGGGGCTTAGGGGAATTAAGTCAGACACCCCATCTGGTTAGATAAGGTGCAAATGATACTCTTCAGTTTGTTAATTTAGCCAATAGCTGTTCTTAATAATTCAGGCATAGACGTACATGTCAGAACTTGAATTAATTCTAGCATGTGGGTGGTTAATGAAAAGGTGTTTTGACTTGAAGAAGCTTGTTAATCAGATATTAGAGATTTCCTAATAAAAACTTAGAAGCGGTGATATTTGAAGTTTTCCTTAGAGAGTCCCTAAAAATAGGAACAAAGTTAAATTATGAATATAAATGATTCGCCCTCTCCCCACCCCTCCACGCACTTACTTTAAAGACTGGGAATCCTTAGATGCACGAAGTCCCTCGCACCACCAGACCCCAGAATGTTCGTCTTGCTTCACTGAGTACATGAACGGAGAAGCAGCAGCGTCCAAGCAACAGCTGTCTTGAAAAGAAAACACTTCAGCCTCGTATCACGAAGGCACATTCCCTAAAAACGCAACACAGCATTGATGTTCACCACGGTGGAAATGTGTTCTGGAATTTCACACTGAAACCCCTGTTTCATGCCCGGCCCGGCACTGATGCTTGGAGTATTTGAAGGCTCGTATTTAAATCACAGCTCACTGGGGCTGAGTTGGGAGAAGGAGAGCAGGAAACAGGAGTTGTGGAGTCAGACCCGCTTACGCGCTAACGCCCGAGCGGTGCGCCAGGCCCTTGGGGAAATGTGTTTGCCCGTCATTGTCAAGGGCCACGTTGTGGACCTTTGCTTCTGGGGTGAGAGACCTTCATTGTGAAGGTCAGGTGTCGGTTTGCAGCAAATTTGGTATCATTTTGTGCCCTGGCCGAGGAAGTGTGCCCCGACTGTGGGTCCCTCCCTGTTCCCCACTGGGACTGCGGTCGCTCCACCGGACCAGGGCCCCATCTGCGACGGCTCTGAAGCCTACAGCCCCTCCCTGGTCCCTGCCAGGGACAGAGGGCGGCCACCTCTATTACTGCTGTGCCTGATCGTGCCCGTCAAGGAGTCTAACCGATTAAGGTTAGGACCCAGCACCACACACAGATCAGGAAGCTGGGTTACCTGTTGGCACTGTGAGGACGATATAGTTTTACTCTTTTGTTCACTTCTGAATCCCCATCTAAACACAAGCGCCCAGCGAGTATTTGTGGGATACATTCCCGCTTGCAGTCAAGCTTGGCCAGTAAGAGATCAGGGGGGTATAATTTAAGACCTAAGTTGGTCTTATTTTTATTATTGTGGAGTGACCTGCTTTTACTTCAATGTGTAAAACTTTAAGACACATCAGTTGGTCTTGGGGACATAGGACACGCAGGGAGCTAGTGCCATCTAGTGGTGGCCTGCGGGCTTGAGCTCTGCTCGGAATGTCCGCAAAAGTGGGGGAAACGCAGCAGCCAGCATTCCATTTCCACCTGTTCTCTGTGCAGACGGGGCGATGATGTGGATTAGGGCAGAATAAGCCATCAACCGTGAAGCACAGAGAATAATCATAAGTGATATAATGGACCCACAGTAGGCTTTTCATTAAAATTTCATTAAACTGTAACACTCATCAATACTTTTATAATTTCGCATCCTGCCTGAGGGCCCATTCTGTACAAAGTCTTTGAATTCTTTTCGACCGTGACCATCCGATTTCAGAGGGTGTTTGGCGTTGTCCTACTAAGCAGCATATCCTTCGAGCACTTCAGGGGACGTGAAACAAGTTTCACGTCTTTTTTTTTTTTTTTAATGTTTTATTTATTTCTAGGAGAGAGAGAGAGAGACAGCGTGAGCAGGGGAGGGTCAGAGAGAGAGGGAGTCACAGACTGAAACAGGCTCCAGGCTCTGAGCTGGCAGTCAGCACAGAGCCCGACGCGGGGCTCAAACCCACGAACCGCGAGATCATGACCTGAGCGAAAGTCGGACGCTTAACCGACTAAGCCACCCAGGCGCCCCACAAGTTTCACGTCTTTACCTTCATCCCGGCGTCACGGCCGCCCTGTGACTGACACGACAGGAAGTCTCCCGTTTCCTCCAAAGAACATCTTCCAGGGCGTCGTCCCCTGCCCCAGCGAGGGTGAGGAGGCCCGGGGGCCCCGCCACGCAGCACATGTGGTTAGCGAGGCTCTCGGGGGGCTCGGCCAGGCCGTGAAGGCTCCTGACGGAGCGGTGGTCTATGCGGCCGCCTCTGCAAACAGGGGTCTGCCTGCCCTTCCAAGGGAGACCCCAACCCGGGTCCTTGTCCTGAGACAGAGCAGGGGCGTGAGCTCACTGTGGCCGTCGTGGTCGTTCTCACCTGCTCTTCGTGCCCGGGTGTCCCCGTCACTTACACCCCCCCCTGCTTTGGAATCCTTCCCGCAGGACTCACTCGTGGGGGAACTGCATCCTGCCTTTCTCACGTCCGCTGCTCTCAAGGACGTTCGCTCAGGGCGGAGCAGCTATAGCCCAGGACGCTGTTCCTAAGGGGGCACGGGGCAGGTCTCAAGGTCAAGAGGAAAGTTGTTTTGCCCTTGACGGTGGGTCCTGGTGTCTTGAAGTTTCGTCTTTGGATCTCAGAGTTTCCCACCAGCAGGGAAGGTCAGAGACGTTGAAAGGACAGTAAACGTAAACCTAAAAGATGCTTTTAAAAAAACTGAGCACTCCCTCTGCCTGGGGGTTTGAGTGCATCTCAGCAGATGGGGGAAGGGAAGCCTGGGGGATCCTAGTCTCTCCTCGGATGGTTCTGTCGAGCCAGGGGGATAACCTTATAAATTTATGAGAAGTGGACTCTCAGGACGTCCAGGTGTCCTGTGAGCACCGACCAGTTTCTGAAAGAGGCGGACTGTCATTTGGGATTGTCCACGCCTCCTTCCCTCCCTTAGTGTAAAGACTTGAGCGAGAACTCATTTTGCCTTCTTTTTAAAGTTTACTTATTTATTTTGAGAAAGAGTGAGAGCGAGCAGGGGAGGGGCAGAGAGAAGGAGAGGGAGAGAATCCCAAGCAGGCTTCATGCCCAGCAGAGCCCGACACAGGGCTCGAACTCACAAAATGTAAGATCATGCCCAAAGCCAAGATCGAGAGATAGCACTTAACCCGCTGAGCCACCCAGGAGCCCCTACATCATTTTTAAATCACACTGATTCATTCTTCACATCTCTCAGTTTTAAAACATTATCTCCATTCATTCATTCATTCATTCATTCACACATTCATTCACTTGTTGGCATGTGTCTGGCACATCTTACTGGGCACTGGTGGTGGGCACGGGGGAGCTGGGTGCAGGGGACACAGGCTGTGCCTCGGTTTGCACTCCTGACACGCCGCACCCCTCCTGTGGTCGGAGGAGAACGCGGAGCCAGGGCCACAGGCTGGCGCATGAGAGCGGGTGTCCCGCAGCCTGGCCGCCAGGGCCTTTGCCACCACGAGCAGGGGGTCTATGGTGCGCGGTAGACAGTGTGGATGAGAGGCCGAGGTTTTGGAGAACAGGGGCCGAGGGGTGGCCGTGGTGCCTTGTGACTCCACTGCTGTCTTTGTGGTTCTGGGTCACATGATGTCGGGGGGGGGACAGGCGAGGACGCATTGTGTGGCGCAGATAAGTGGCAACGCAAAAGTAAGCTTGATGTCTCTGTTTCTCTAAACCGCTCCGAAATCTGGCAGTATCTCATTTCTTCGCGGCCACTGTTGGGTCCATGAGGTTAATGGGTGTGTAAACCCCTACGGGACTCACACCAAAAACAAAAACAAAAACAAAAAAAAAAAAAGAGAAGAGGTTTGAATTGTGATTTTTTTCCCCCCATGAACCAAATGGACTAGCAATACCCATGTTTTAAGTTGAGGGGGTGGAGTGAGCCAGGAAGACTGAAGATAGAGACTTATAAGACGGAGGTTGATAGGGATGTAAGGGGTAGATCCTCCCTGAGCCCTCTGATTTCATAATGCAAAGTAACATACATCAAATAAATAATAGGGTAGTTGCCATTAATAACAGCCAGCAAACTGTTTTCTGTTACCTGCTTAGGGTACCAGGCAGTTACCTTCCTTCAGATTCGCAAAACAGGCTGCCCCCCCCGCCCCCCCGCACAGGGCCTGTGATTAGTATCATGATTAGCAGCACTGGGCTCTGGCTGGTGGCAGCCACGTCCCTTTTGAGACCACTAGCTCGCTGGCAGCTGCCGTCCCTCTGGCCTGTCCCCCACACATGGCTAGATCTCCGTGGGGTGTGAAATACAGGCAGAAACTAGGACTGTGTAGGTGCTTTGGGATCAGGGACGGGGTGGAAACAGGAGATATTCAGTGTTTCTTCTTTTTTTAATGTTTATTTTTAAGGGGGGGAGCAGGGTCAGAGAGAGAGGGAGACACAGAATCCGAAACAGGCCCCAGGCTCTGAGCTGTCAGCACAGAGCCCTACGTGAGGCTCAAACTCACGAACCGTGAGATCACAACCTGAGCCGAAGTCAAACGCTTAACTGACTGAGCCACCCAGGCGCCCCTCAATGTTTCTTCTTAAATAACTTTTACAGAACATAAAACTGAAAAGAAAGGGGGATCTTTTGATAGGTGGAGAAGGGATTTAAAAGGGTCTGCGAGCAGGCACCCTATGCAGGAGCGTGAGCTCCGTTGAGCCTTGGCGGGGTCCAAGCAGCTGCCCGAAGGATGAGATAAGCCATGTGGTTTTCTTCTGTCTCTCTTCCCAATTCTGTCATTTGTCTTCTCTGTATACGTTCAAATGTGATTCTTTGAAAATAAAAGTAATTGTGCAGATCAGTTTGACAGCACGTCCGTGAAGGAAAGTGACCTGCTGTCATCTGTGTGCCTCAGGCCTCCACATCGTCCCAAGGGAGCCGGCCGGAGAGCTCCGTGACCTTCAATCCGTATGAGCCGGACCGGGGGCCCTGGCCCACGGACAGAGGTGAGAAACGCACTCATAGTAGGTCACCGGCCACTCACCGCCGCACAGCCCCGCCAGCCGTGAGCGGCCTCGCCAAGTCACCCCGACTCAGCAGCAGCTCATGGTGTGTGAGGCTGCCAGCTAGTGGCGGGTGTCACCTGCCTGCAAACATTGGTGTTCTGGTGCGAGGAAAGTCTCTGTGGCCTCCCTCTCGGTGACTCCAAGTGTTCTTCGACGCTGCTGCTCCAGAAGGGCTCACCTCATTGTGTGGATGGTACCACCAGCTCACGTCTCTAAGGCCGTGTCCTTGGAAAGTGTGCGTGTCCCTGGAAAGGTGTGCGTCTTTGGAAAGGTGTGTGTGTCCCTGGAAGGTGTGTGCATCCCTGGAAAGGTGTGCATGTCCCTGGAAAAGTGTGTGTCCTTGGAAAGGTGTGCGCATCCCAGAAAGGTGTGCACATCTCTGGAAATGTGTGTGCGTCCCTGGAAAAGTGTGCGCGTCACTGGAAAGGTGTGTGCGTCCCTGGAAAGTGTGTGTCCTTGGAATGGTGTGCGCCTCCCTGGAAAGGTGTGCGCGTCCCTGGAAAGGTGTGTGCGTCCCTGGAAAGTGTGTGTCCTTGGAATGGTGTGCGCCTCCCTGGAAAGGTGTGTGCGTCCCTGGAATAGTGTGCGCGTCCCTGGAATGGTGTGCGTGTCCCTGGAAATGTGTGCACGTTCCTGGAAAAGTGTGAGCGTCCATGGAAATGTGTGCGCATCCGTGGAAATGTGTGCGTGTCCCTGGAAAGGTGTGCGCGTCCCTGGAAAGGTGTGCGCATCCCTGGAATGGTGTGTGTGTCCCTGGAAAGGTGTGTGCGTCCTTGGAAAGGTGTGCGCATCCCTGGGAACACGTCCCGGAAAGGTGTGTGTCCCTGGAAAGGTGTGCGTGTCCCTGGAAATGTGTGCGCGTCCCTGGAAGAGTGTGTGTCTGTGGAAATGTGTGTACATCCGTGGAAATGTGTGCGCGTCCCTGGAAAGGTGTGCGAGTCCCTGGAAATGTGTGTGCGTCCGTGGAAAGGTGTGCGCGTTCCTGGAAACGCGTCCCAGAAAGGTGTGTGTCCCTGGAAAGGTGTGTGCATCCCTGGAAAGGTGTGGGTGTCCCTGGAATCGTGTGTGCGTCCCTGGAAAGGTTGTGCATCCCTGGAAAGGTGTGCACGTCCTTGGAAAGGTGTGCGTGTCCCTGGAAAGCGTGTGTCCTTGGAAAGGTGTGCGCGTCCCTGGAAAGTGAGTGTCCTTGGAAAGGTGTGCGCGTCCCTGGAAAGGTGTGTGCACCCCTGGATAGCTGTGTGCATCCCTGGAGTGGTGATGGTGTGCGCGTCCCTGGAAAAGTGTGTATCCCTGGAAAGGTGTGCGAGTCCCTAGAAATGTGTGTGCGTCCGTAGAAAGGTGTGTGCGTTCCTGGAAACGCATCCCAGAAAGGTGTGTGTCCCTGGAAAGGTGTGTGTGTCCCTGGAATCATGTGCGCGTCCCTGGAAAAGTGTGTGTCCCTGGAAAGGCGTGCATGTCCCTGGAAAGGTATGCACGTCCTTGGAAAGGTGTGCATGTCCCTGGAAAGGTGTGAGTCCTTGGAAAGGTGTGCATGTCCCTGGAAAGTGTGTGTCCTTGAAAAGGTGTGTGCAACCCTGGAAAAGTGTGTGTCCCTGGAAAGGTGTGTGCGTCCCTGGAATGGTGTGCCCGTCCCTGGAAATGTGTGCGCGTCCATGGAAAGGTGTGTGCATCCCTGGGAACACGTCCCGGAAAGGTGCATGTCCCTGGAAAGGTGTGAGTCCTTGGAAAGGTGTGCACATCCCTGGAAAGGTGTGTGCGTCCCTGGAAGGTGTGTGCATCCCTGGAAAGGTGTGCACATCCTTGGAAAGGTTTGTACATCCCTGGAAAGGTGTGCATGTCCCTGGAAAGTGCGCGTCCCTGGAATGTGTGTGTCCTTGGAAAGGTGTGAGTCCTTGGAAAGGTGTACACATCCCTGGAAAGGTGTGCACGTCCCTGGAAAGTGAGTGCGTCCCTGGAAGGTGTGTGTCCGCCACCACGAACACGCTTCAGCAGAAGGGGCAGGAACGCGTGGCTGGTCCAGACGGAAAGGAGGTCTGTGTTGCTGGAATTCTAGATGCGTTTAGGGGATTACAGGAACTCTGAGACCATAAGAGGGTGCAGTTTGGAAGTCACACCCTCCATGAGCCCAGCAGCTTCTGCCAGACCAGTCTTCACAGGCGGGAGCCCTTCTTGGGTCGTCTGTGTGCCTCCAGGTTATATTTTTATTGGTGACCTTGGCTGGTCTGTTTATTGCTGCAGAAACGACCTCCAAACCCAGCAGCTTAACATGAAAGCGGTTGTTTAAGGGTCTCCTTGGGCCCGGGAACTGGGCATGATTGGCGGTGGGGGAGGCAGCGGCCGGGCGAGCTGGGGCACAGGCTGGCTGGCACCTTGGCCTCTGCTTTGTATGGGGGCTTCTGCGGGCATCTCCAGCGGGGGCGGGATGGCACCCGTGTCACCACGTGGGCCATGGCAGGACGGCCGGACGCCTTGTGTGGTGTCTGCAGCTCAAGAGCCAGGTGTCCAGCCAACAGTGCAGACAGTTTGTGGTCCTTTATAACCTCATCCGAGTGTATCGCAGATGCCGTTTCCAGGATATTCTGTTGGTTGACACAGTTACAAAAGCCAGTGGGGGCAAGGGAGCGTGACTTGGACTTCACCCCCAATAGAAGTGTCAGAACTTTGAGACACAGAAGGAAGGCCCCCCCATGTTTGCCTCTGGCATGAAAGGCCCTTCCCCCATGCGTGTCCGTGTGAGATTGGGGTCAGGCCCAAGGGGGACGGGGGGCTTTTTGCTGCCCACTAACCAACTGGATGAGGCGGTGCCCTGAGCGCTCACTGGCACCGTACTCGCGCAAGGTGACCGAGGTCTGCAAAGCGGAGGCGCGAGGGCGGGAGGCAGGGGCAGGCGATGAGGGGAGTCCCCCGGGGAGCCGGCCCCAAGGTTGTGCCCCTGTGACCGCACCGCAGACGCCCAGAGAGAGGCCCTGCCCATGGACACCGAGGTGTACGAAAGCCCCTACGCGGACCCGGAGGAGATCAGACCCAAGGAGGTCTACCTAGACCGCAAGCTGCTGACGCTGGAGGAGGACGAACTGGGCTCCGGCAACTTCGGGACCGTGAAGAAGGGCTACTACCAGATGAAAAAGTAAGTCGTGGTTGCACCGCCACCCCAAACATTCTCCTGCGAGTGGGTCTTCGGGGAACCACCTGTGCGTGCACATCCCGTGCATTGAATCGCAAACACTAAATACAGCCCAGCACAGCTGAGTCCTTCTTTGGTAGCAAGTCCATTGTCGGTCGTTTCTGGTAGAGCTACAGTGCGAGCGCCCGTTGTGTATCTGAACTTGGATATACTCGTTACGTGTGCTAGTCAGGATGGGGTCAAGTGTGTCTTATAGAGAATGAGAAGGCAGGAGCGTCTGGGGGGCTCAGTCGGTTAAGCGTCCGACTTCGGCTCAGGTCATGATCTCATGGTTTGTGGGTTCGAGCCCCGCGTCGGGCTCTGTGCTGACACCTCAGAGCCTGGAGCCTCCTTCAGATTCTGTGTCTCCCTCTCTCGCTGACCCTCCCCTGCTCGCACTGTCTCTCTCTCCCTCTCTCTCAAAAGTAAGTAAAACATTTAAAAAATTTAAAAAAAGAGAATGAGAAGGTAGAAACAAGCGAAATGTGATCAAATTAGATCATATTTATACCACCCAGATACCATTACTATTAACGAACAGTAGCGTGTGCACTTATTTTATTTGCTATATTGTGTCTCATTTGTCTTACCCAGAAAATTCCTGATTACAAATATCATTAGTGAAATTACTTATTTGCTTTTTCCTACAATTTCAAATAATGGCACATGCCCTATGATGATTAGAATTGCTGTGTCACTGAAATCTCCGTGTGTCACTTGCTCTTTAGAAGGCATCCCACAGAGAAAGTTCGGTAAAAATACTGGTCTGCATGGTGTTTCCAAACAGACCATATCCCTGAGTGTGTATGTTGGCATTAGTATGTTACTGATATGACTGTAGTTGGGTTTAGTTGTTTGATATTATTTTAAATTTAAGACATTTTATACATGGTTTTTCTTAAGTAGATTTACATTATTCAAGTGTCAGGAATATTCAAGCGCAAAAGCACACACAGAAACTCTTGCTTTCAATCCTGTTTTTCTGGATGTGTGTAATTGACTGATATGCTCATTTGAAAATATATGTATGCACGTCACAGTCATTTGTGAAATGAATATAATTACCCTGTGTTAAAGCATAAATTTTCTTCACTAGTTTGTGACAAATCTATTCCTTGCTTACTTAAATACATGAATTAACACAGACATACTAAAGATTAATAATTTCAGCTAGAGGATTTGGGGAGAGGAGAGGCCCTACAGGCCAGTTTGGGGCAAAATGATGTCCTCACCATAGTGAGTCTTCCAGTCAATAAACATGACCCTTTTTCTACTTGTGTGGATCTGGATTTCTCAGGTTTCTCTCAAGCAGGGTTGTTTCATTTTCTGTATAGAGTGTAGTTTTCTGTGTAGAGTATAGCTTCTCATGTTGGGTGTAGTTTCCTGTGTTGAGTGTAGCATCCTGTGTTGGGTATAGTTTCCTGTGTAGGGTGTTGTTTTCTGTGTTGAGTGTAGCTTTCTGTGTGGGATGTAGCTTTCTGTGTGGATTATAGCTTCCTGTGTTGAGTGTTGTTTCCTGTATTGAGTATAATTTCCTGTGTAGAGTGTAGTTTCCTGTGTTGAGTGTAGCTTCCTATGTAGATTGTAGTTTCTGTGTTGAGTGTAGCTTCCTGTGTTGAGTGTAGCCTCCTGTGTTGAGTACAGTTTCCTGTGTAGGGTGTTGTTTTCTATGCTGAGTGTAGCTTCCTGTGTGGAGTGTCGTTTCCTGTGTTGGGTGTAGCCTCCTGTGTTGAGTACAGTTTCCTGTGTAGGGTGTTGTTTTCTGTGTTGAGTGTAGCTTCCTGTGTGGAGTGTAGTTTCCTGTGTTGGGTGTAGCCTCCTGTGTTGAGTACAGTTTCCTGTGTAGGGTGTTGTTTTCTGTGTTGAGTGTAGCTTCCTGTGTGGAGTGTAGTTTCCTGTGTTGGGTGTAGCCCCTGTGTTGAGTACAGTTTCCTGTGTAGGGTGTTGTTTTCTGTGTTGAGTGTAGCTTCCTGTGTGGAGTGTAGTTTCCTGTGTTGAGTGTAGCCTCCTGTGTTGAGTATAGTTTCCTGTGTAGGGTGTTGTTTTCTGTTTTGAGTGTAGCTTCCTGTGTGGGGTGTAGCTTTCTGTGCAGATTATAGCTTCCTGTGTTGAGTGTAGCTTCCTGTGTGGAGTGTAGTTTCCTGTGTTGAGTGTAGCCTCCTGTGTTGAGTATAGTTTCCTATGTAGGGTGTTGTTTTCTGTGTTGAGTGTAGCTTCCTGTGTGGAATGTAGTTTCCTGTGTTGAGTGTAGTTTCCCGTGTTGAGTGTAGCTTCCTGTGTGGAGTATGGTTTCCTGTGTTGAGTGTAGTTTTCTGTGTTGAGTGTAGCTTCCTGTGTTGAGTGTAGTTTCTGTGTTGGGTGTAGTTTCTGTGTTGGGTGTAGTTTCCTGTGTAGGGTGTTGTTTTCTGTTGAGTGTGGCTTCCCGTGTAGGGTGTAGCTTCTTGTGTGGATTGTGGTTTTCTGTGTGGGTTGTAGTTTCCTGTGTAGGGTGTAGCTTCTGTATAGGGTGTAGTTATCTGGGTTGAGGTCTTACACATTTTGTTGAATTCATCTGTAGGCATTTAATATTTTAGATGTGAATGTATATGGGACAGCTTTTACAATTTCATCTGCTAATCTGCAGTGTTGCTTGGATGTGGAAATAGAATCAGTTTTATCTCCTGACTTGATACTCAGCATCCCTCACATCATTTCTAGTCACTAATGGTGTGTTCTTTGACCCAAAATGTGTCATCTCTGAGTAAAAGCAGTTTTATTTCACCCAGTCTAATCCTTAGATTTCGATATTTCTTTCTTGCCTTGTATTAGCCCGTAATTGTGGTTTAAATGTTTAATAAACGTGGAAGTAACCTCATTTCTCATTCTTGATTTCGTGCAGTAGGGATACTTTTAATACTTCACTGTTAGGTTTGTAGCTGTCCTTTGTTAGATTAGGAAAGTTTCCATCAGTCCTTCCTTATCTGAGAGATTTATTTGTAATCATGCATGTGTATTAGTTTCTTGAGTACTTGTTTTCCTCTGGTGAAATGACCTTATGTTTTTTCTCCTTTATTGTATTTATGTGGTGAAGTGCACTGATTGATTTTCCGATGTTAAAGTCACTGCACATTCAGACGTTAAAGCCAACAAGATGGGGAACGCACACATCTTGTCCGTGAATTATATATTCCTTCTGTCCTTTTCATAAATCACTGAATTTAATTTCCTAATACTTCTCTTAGAATATTTGCATTTGTGTTCATGAGGGATTTCAGTAGATTATTTTCTTGGAATGTCTTTGCCTGGTTTTGGCATCAGGATAATGCTGGCCTCCTAAAATGAGTTGGGGGTTGGAAGAGATTGTGGGTAGTTTTTCTTCCTTAAACATTGGGAAGACCCACGAGATTTTTGCCCGTTCATTTTGATCCCTACCTCACATCATACACAAACCCATTTCAGATGGATGGTGGACTGGAATGCGGAAAGGCACAATGATAAACTCTCTAGAAACAAGATAGGGAGATATGCTATGATTGCAGGAGGGTGAGGGAGGCTCTGGGGGGTCTGGGGTTGTAGGAACTACAGTGTGTGTTCAATGTGGAAACACTTGTTAAGGTCTACACAGAAGGTGTCTGTTTTTCTGAACGTATGTTAGACTTACTCTAGTATTCTCTCATTTTACCTGTTTTACGGGACATTTCTGTTTTTAATCTCCCATTTGGGGCTTCAGCAAATGAGGTTTACTTCCTGCATGTGTGGGAATTAGTCAAATGCAGTTTTCTAAATCCTCCACAGTTAAGCTCCATCCATTTATTTCAGTTCCACTATCAGAAAATTTCAGGAGGTTAAATGTGACCTATGTGATGTTTTCATGAGAAAATGAAAAACAGTTAATTTTTTACAAACTTGTTGAAGCTTCAAACAAGCTTCAAAGCATCAGTGCTCGGTTTTAAATTTTTTTTTAATGTTTTATTTATTTCTGAGAGAGAGAGAGAGAAACAGAGTGAGCAGGGAGGGTCAGAGAGAGACAGAGACACAGAATCTGAAGCAGGCTCCAGGCTCTGAGCTGTCAGCACAGAGCCCGACACGGGGCTCAAACCCACAAACTGTGAGATCATGACCTGAGCCAAAGTTGGACGCTTAACCAACTGAGCCACCCAGGTGCCCCAGTTCTCGGTTTTAAAAAGTGTTTTGTAAATGATGAGCTTTCACGGTGTATGCTTTTCAATTCTGCATCCAGAGATTCATTTTAAACATGTATCAAAGGAATGTTGTATTCACATAAGTTACAGATCACCTGAGAGAGTAAATCTGAAGATGTTATAGGAATCCATGCATGTCCTGGTTAGTAAAGTTTAGTTGAAAGCTATTTCTGTTTTATAATATTTAGGCTGTGCTTGGGGGGTGGCATTCTTCAGCACCCCCCTTTAACTAATGAAATGTGACTGTCTCTAAAATGAGGGAATATGGTTGCAGATATTTCCAGAACACCATTTCTAACAGAGCAATTCTGCTCTGTGGAAGGTTATTACCTAGAAGTCCGCCACTTTGAAAAGTCTCTTATGTGTTACGATTTCTTTTGTAGAGTCGTGAAAACGGTGGCTGTGAAAATTCTGAAGAACGAGGCTAACGACCCCGCTCTCAAGGATGAGCTATTAGCAGAGGCCAACGTCATGCAGCAGCTCGATAACCCTTACATCGTGCGGATGATTGGGATCTGCGAGGCCGAGTCGTGGATGCTGGTGATGGAGATGGCGGAGCTGGGTCCACTCAACAAGTATTTACAGCAGAACAGGTGACTGCATGTGCCCCAGAAGCTGGCGTGTGCTGGGGCCTGACGCCCAGTGCACATGAGAGCCCGCTTGCCCTGGGAAGCTCTGTCTTCCTGGGTTGGCCCACACTCAGTGACCTGGAGGGGGGAGGGGAGAGAGCTGTAGTCTCCGGATCCAGTGCTCTTTTCGCCCTTATTGTGCTAAGAGAAACTCCAGCCCAACAACTGGGTCTTCACTCTCCTTCGCTCACTCTGACTTGCCCAGGGATAGAGTCAGCCATTGAAGCCGTCTCCTCTCACTGGGCAGAACGTGCCCTACCTTGTGAGAAGAATATTAAAATAAACTTAATATATATAAATATTAAGTGGATTTATTTTGAGAGACAGAGAGGAGGAGGGGCAGAGACAGAGAGAGAATCCCAGGGAGGCTCCCTGCTGTCAGCACAGAGCCTGACGCAGGGCTCAAACCCATGAGCCTTGAGATCATGACCTGAGCCGAAACCAAGCATCAGAGGCTTAACCGACTGAGCCACCCAGGCGCCGCCAAATCAGCATTTGTAAAGGGGCAAACAGTGATGCCTTACGTGTGTGGCTGACCTCTACATTCTCACAAATAATTCTGAAAATGTCTGTTGCTGTTGGTGGGTTACAACCGTCAGTGGCGTCACCTACGCCACCCACCACGTGGAATAAGTCACGAGAACAAGCACCGACTACTCTGTCCCGTTGGCTACACTGCATTTGTACTCTGCTTAGATTGTGTCTTTAATCGGCAGAGAAGGGAGGTGCCATTGGCCTCACTTCCCAGGTAAGAAACTGCGACTCCGAGTCGGTTTTGTTACGTGTCCGATATCGGGACAAGGATTCCAACCAACGCCTGGCCCTCAGCAGTCGGGTCTGCCCACCCCACCGCACTACGGGTCGTGCAATTCACAGCGCCCCTTGAAAAGCGTACGGGTCCCCTACCAGGGTAGTGGTGCTCGGTTTCGAGCAGCCCTGGTTTAACAAGGTTTTTGTCGCCTCTTGTTACTCTTAAGAACAATCGGGAACGAGTGCATCCCTCCGCCTACCTGAGGAGCACGGCCGGTTGTTCCCAGATGGACCCCGGTCCACTACCACTCATGACACGTCTGTAACTTTCAGGCACGTCAAGGATAAGAACATCATAGAGCTGGTTCATCAGGTCTCTATGGGGATGAAGTATCTGGAGGAGAGCAATTTTGTGCACAGAGATCTGGCTGCAAGAAATGTCCTGCTGGTGACTCAGCACTATGCCAAGATCAGCGACTTCGGACTTTCCAAAGCGCTCCGCGCTGACGAGAATTACTACAAGGTAGGAGCCCCTCAGCCGGTATTCAGAGCGGCAGGCGGTGAGGCCCCGACGTGCGAGCGCCTGTGCTCGGCACGCACGTGGGCGGCTCGGTCGGGGGAGCGTCCCTCTCTTGATTTCAGCTCAGGTCATGGTTCTGGGGTCGGGGGATCGAGCCCCACCTCTGGCTCCATGCTGAGCATGCAGCCTGCTTCAGACTCTCCTCCCTCCCACCCTCTTCCCTCCCCACATTCACAATCTCTTTCACCCTCTCCCTCTGCCCTTCCCTCCCTCACTCTATCTCTCTCTCTCTCTCACCCTCTCCCTCTGCCCTTCCCTCCCTCCCTCTCTCTCTCTCAGTCTCTCACCCTCTCCCTCTGCCCTTCCCTCCCTCTCACCCTCTCCCTCTGCCCTTCCCTCTCTCACTCTCTCTCTCTCTCACCCTCTCCCTCTGCCCTTCCCTCTCTCTCTCTCTCTCTCTCTCTC
>NW_027529428.1:18832954-18846191 GCF_008692635.1 Crocuta crocuta | reverse complement strand
CGGTGGGGGGGGGGGGGGGGCGGGGAAGCTCAGAGACTCAGTCTGGATGTCAGCAGCTGGATGCCGCACCACTGGGCAGAAAAGCACCGTTCTGGGCGCTGCCCGGGGCCCCAGGGAGCCTCCTGCCCGCGGCAGCTGGAGTCTGCTCACCGGGCCCCACCCCCACGGGCTCCACGCCATGTCCTGGAGTGACTTTCCGGGGTGGGGGACAGGCCTGAATAGGCAGACACCACCCCCCGCCAGCCCTCCCGCTTTGCAGAGGCCACGCTGGGGCCGGGGTGCGCTGTGGAAGCCGGGGAGGAGACACGGGGGGGCGGGGCTGGGGCTTCAGCGGGCGGGTTTTACAGACTCCCGGCAGGTCCTGCACTTAGGACGCCCTTGTGAATCGGGAGAAGTTGGGGCTCTTCACCCCGAAAAATGGGGCATCGGCCTAATGGAGAAAAGTCTGGGAAGTTTAGGGTTTCTGAGGTAGGGAACGATCTAGATGGAGCGCCAAGTGCTGCTTAAGGATCAGCAAACATGAGCAACAGGGCGGCATTGCCTGGACCGTCCTTGTCCTTGGCTCCCAGCTCTGCTCAGGGCCAAGTCCATTCCCTCTGAGAGCCGCCTCCCCGAGCATCCCTCCTCTGAGCACCCTGTTCCCTGAGAGCCCCTCCCGAGAGCACACAAATGACAGTTGCAACACGGACGCTTCACCCAGTTTAACCTCAAGCTCTGTTTCCCTTACTGGGCAAACTTACCCGCTGGCCTTATCGCCAAAAATCTTGCAATAGAAGGAAAATCACTTCCACACCGTGATAGATTCTCAAGAGTTTCAAGAAATACTTGCTTCCGGTCAATCCTGTCATATTAGAGAAAGCAGAGGAGTCTACAGGTTTGTTCAGGGGTTACAAATGGTTAGAAACTCTTGCCCATCATTTACTGAGATCGTTACCCACCCTCAACAGTGACAGAGAAGTTCACCTCGCTGTGTCGACATTTGTAACCGTCAAGGCCCGCGTCTTTGGCTTTGACTTTAATAGGAACCCATATCATAGCGCATTTCCGGAAAGCCCAGAGCTCTCTGATAGGGGTGGGGGGAGAGTTTAAATTGTGTCCATGTATTTTTAGCAAGATGATGAGTCCAACTTGAAATACGTCTTCCTCTCATTGACCCACTAAGTATTTTTAGGCACGTCCCGTTTGGGTGGATCCCAAGTCTCTGAACTGGGGGTGGAAGGTCTCGGCTCCCAGTGCAGGATGTCTCCAACTTTAGGGTGGACACAAGCCACCTGGGGATCCTGTCGAACTCAGGTCGGGTCCTGCAGGTCAGGTGGGCCTGATTATATGCCACCAGGGGCTTCTGGTCCCCGGGGTGCAGGAAGCAGGGACGTGCAGGCTCTGGAGGAGCCACCAGGGGGCGCAGCCACCGCCACGCCACCTGCCGGAGGGGCTTTGGTCACGGCGCGTGGACGGACAGTAATGCACATCTTCCCTTTCCAGGGTGGAGAGCAGGCCCGGGTTTGCAGCGGTGGAGCTGCGTCTACGCAATTATTACTACGACGTGGTCAACTAACGGCCCCCCGCCCCGTGGCTGCCTTGGGAGCAGACGTGGCAAAGCCAGCCCAGTGCGTGGATCTCGAGAGCGTCCGCCCATGTCTGCTGCCAGGAGAGCCGGCCTCGCGTGGGGCGTGCCCGTGACTGTTGTCCCCAGAGCCTGTCCCCTGCACCCGCCACAGAGCAGCCCCTCCCGGAAGAGCCTGGGCAGACAGACAGACAGGATCGGGGGTCCGTGGATGGACTCCTCTGTGTGTCTTGTCTGCAGGGCGTGTTTTCGTGGCAGGTTACGTTCGGGTGTGTTTCCGCGCCTGAGCGTCTCGCAGCCTGCACGCGCCCGTGTGCCCTGCTCCGCGGCCGGGGCCGGCCTTGCCGTCGGCCGTGGAGGGAAGGGGCGCCGAGGGGGCCGGCTGCCTCGAGACACTGGCTCCGACGGGCCGAAAGCCGGAGGGAGCCCGGCCGCTGAAAAGCTGTCCTGGCGATGAAAGTGCTTCTGAGGCTTAAAAACCACTCTAAGCAAGTAGCCAGGAAAGGGGGACAGAGAGTGTCTCCACGTGTTCCGACACAGAAGACTCACGTCCGCGTGAAAAACAGGGCTCCTGGCGGGACCTGGCTTGGCTTCCTTTCCCCCACACCCCCTCCCAAGGCTGTGCGTACAGGGTGCGAGTAACACCCGTGGAGGCGGTGGCGTCTGTCACCTCAGGCCTGAGCGAGGACAGAGGGCAGCCTGCGGCGGGTCACCGTCTCCTGGGTGCGGTCCAGGCTCCCCTCCCCTAGAGAGCGGTGTGGCCCGAATTCCCCACACAGTAGGGGGAAGGCTGGTGGCCGAGGCCACCTAAACATGAGTCTCCTAAGGATGGATTAATTCCTAACAAAGCCACTGGCCCTGACCCTCCCCACAGGCATGCCTGGTGTGACTTCGGGTTGAAGGTGCGAGGCAGGGATTGTTTGCTCGGCCCCTCGTCTTAGGGAACACACGAGCCATTGGCCCACAGACCCCAGTAAGGTTAGAATTTCCCAGCATCCTCGGGGCAGCCGAGACCCACGGCCTCGGGCCGCCTGCGGTTATTCCTGAGACGTTTTAAAGGTGTGTCCAGCCTGTGGACGGGAGAGTCGTCTCTCCTCGGAAGAGGGGAGCCGAGCGTGGCGAGAGGCAGCTGTCAGCACCCCTGCTCTGCCGGGAGGAGACACGAGTCACCCACGGAACGGTGGTAAGAAGCTCCCAGAACCCATCACGCTTTTTTGGAATCACGCTACCTGGTGGTTTGATCATTTTGTTAAAAAGGGTCCCTGTGTGCTGGGCAGATAGATACTCGGAAACAGTGGCCACACAGAGTCCCCGAAATTAAAAAGACGAGTGGAATCTCTATGCTCGGCCGTGCGTAGAGTTTGCGTGGTAACTGCAAGGGTCGGATAAGGCGGGGTGACATCCGGGCAAGAGGCTGTCGCTGAGCGGCGAGTACCCTTCGGACGCCAGCGGGCGTCTCAGCAGGGCCGCGGGGCCGCACGTGGGAGGCCTGGGGTGTGAACAGGCCGGGTCTGGAAGGGACGGACGGCGCAGGGGGTCTGGCCTGGGCCTGGTTTTCACACGCGCGCCGCCCTGACGATGGCCGCTCCTCACGCCCAGTGCCCTTACCTGGTGGCAGAAGCGCGTCAGGGACAGAGGGCACGCAGCCCGCTCTGGCCAGAACCAGCTGTGTGCTGGCGCCACGGACACGGCGCTCCCGCCAGCGGGATGAGGGCTCCCGAACAGAAACGTAGCCCATTCTGTGCTGAAGACGATGACTTGCTTCGCCTCCGAGCGTGTCCCCGCACGGGCCGTCGCCAGCCTTGGGGCGACGGCACATCGCCCCTGCCCTGTGGCCGCCGCCCCGCCTGGACGTGCACGCGCGCAGGGGACCGCCGGGCCCTGTCCCGCAGAGCACGCGCAGCCGCTCAGTGGGTTCCCGTCCTCCGTCCCAGAACTGCTTTCTGTCACTGGACTTTGTTAACTGTAGGTTTTTTAAATAAAAGTTTTAAATTAGTTTTGTGATTCTTTTCATGGATGTTCTTGGAATGCGGTAGGTTGCACTCTCAAATAAACCGTGTTAAACAGCGATTATGGGTTTTTTTGTTTAAACGTGAAGCCCCCAGCTGAGTCCTGGAGGGAGGGATGCACGCAGAGGCCTCGGACGGGTCCCTGAGTTTCTGGGGCGCAGAGGCCTGTCAAGGGGGCCAGGGCCGGCCGTGACCTGTGTTCGTGGGGTCCCACACGGCGAGGGCCTGACGCTCAGGAAAGCGGGGTGTGACCCTAGAAGCCCCGGCAGGCGCCAAAGCAGCGCTGGGGCCTGGGGCTCCCCCTTCTCTGTGAAGTCGCTTACGGAGCACGCGGGAGCCCCATCCCCGCCTGTTGTAAAGCAGTTGCACACTCGCATACTCCCCCGCCATGCTTACACACCACTCACAGGTACATGTACACACCACGCACACGTGCATATCACGTACACCCCTACACACTGCTCACATGTACACATCACACACACATGCACACCACGTACACGCCTACACACTGCTCACATGCACACACGCACACACCACACATGCACACCACATACATGCCTACACACCACTCACAGGTACATGTACACACCACGCACACGTGCATATCACGTACACCCCTACACACTGCTCATGTGCACACACCACACATGCACACCATGTACACGCCTACACACCGCTCACAGGTACATGTACACACCATGCACACGTGCATATCACGTACACCCCTACACACTGCTCACATGTACACATCACACACATGCACGCCACGTACACGCCTACACACTGCTCACGTGCACACACGCACACACCACACATGCACACCACATACATGCCTACACACCACTCACAGGTACATGTACACACCACGCACACGTGCATATCACGTACACCCCTGCACCCTGCTCGTGTGCACACACGCACACACCACACATGCACACCACATACACGCCTGCACACACAACACATGCACACCACACACACGCCTACACACTGCTCACGTGCATACACGCACACACCACACATGCACACCACGTACACGCCTACACTGCCGTGTGCACACACCACACATGCGCGCCACGTACACAGACGCTGCCGTGTGCACACACACAGACACCGCGTATACGCCCACAGCGCCACGTGCACGCGTGCGCACACACCCTGCACCGTGCTCCACGTGACCCTTCGAGGCCAGCAAGGGGCAGCCGTCCTGCCTCGGCACATGCTGGGGCTCCTGCACCTGTGAGTCTGTGCGCGCAGCCGGCACTCTCCCCAGCGGAAGCGCTTAGACGGCACGGCCCAGCCTCCCCGCGTCGGGGTCCCGGTGCCCGTCAGCCCGCTCAGGCTTTGAGGACTTTGCAACAAGACCTTTTCACACGTTCCTACCAGCTCAGCACTCTCCCGACTCCCTTGACCACAGAGCCACTACTGTGCTCAGTGTCTGTCAGCAAGATGGTGCTGGCGTCCCTCACCCTCGCAGGGAGACCGCACACCAGGGGCACCTGTACGGGGCACCCCGACCTCGGTCATCCGCGTTCGCAGCTGATCTGAAATGTTGCTTCTTTACACCCCACGTTGTCTCTGTCTGTCTGTCTGTCTCTCTCTCTCTCCCACACACACACACACACACACACACACACACACACGCACAGCCCAGAACACACATAATCAATCACTCCTTCCAAGTACAGAAGATCTGGATCACCTGGAGGCCCAGCCCAGAGCATAACGTGGTGCTTCATTACACAGAGCTCTTATTTTGGAGTTTTGCAAAACTAGCCCAGAGGGAAAAAGCACGCTTGTCCAGAGCTGCCACCGCCCCAGTCCAGTAAGATCCGCCCGGACGCCCGGCACACCCTGCTCTGAGTCCGCACGTCTGTGCTTGTCTCAAGTCCGTCTCACTGGCTGGGGGCGCCGGGCACTGCCCCCTGGCTGGGGCACTGTCACCTGGCTGGCCTGCGCTCTCTGCCCACGTGCCACTCAGCCGGGAAGGTTCCGGGAGCTATTTTTTTAGCTAGGCATTATTTTACCAAAGCCATGAGTCATAAGACATTATGCCTCTGCAGTCATCGAGGTGTTGAAATGACTCAGTTTTCCATGACTGTCATTAAACGGTGGGACAATGAGGGAAAAATATGTACTGTCGCAACAACTCTTCCTCGTTCATAACAGTAGAGAGCCAGCCGGCGTCTGGCACTGTTTATTCTCCATGCCTGGTATCAGAGGACGTCGTGAATTTCCATAAGCTGTCAAGGATGCCAGAACATGCCGGAATCCAGTGCTGTGAACACTCCCTGCTCGGGACCAGTGGATGGAGTCCTTCCCCTCCTGACACGGGGCCGAGGAGAGGTGGACGGGAGGCCACAGCCTGACAGCCAGTGGACAGGGAGGGGTCCCACCGTGCTTAGTTCGGGCCCTTACCACGAAAGTGAGTTTCATGGAGTAGGCGAGTCAAGGGAAGGGAGGCTGCCGCCACATGGGGCACCAGGAGACCGTCCCGGGGCTGAAGGCGCCTGGCGGGGCAGACTTCCGGACACCGGGTATGTTCCTAAGCTTACACAGCAGCGCACGGCCACCCCGGGGGCTGTCACCACCTAGGGACGCCTGCCGCCCACAAGCGCACCCGACCACCTCAGCCCTGGAGAAGGAAGGAACGAGGTGCTTGCTCTCCTGGACACACGTGGCAGAGAGTCCAGACGGAAAGGGGGTGAACTCACATGCAAGGGGGACCAGCAGACCCGGATCCGGGGCGACTCCGAGGCCAGGCTGAGTGCCCGGAGGGACGGGATCATGCCAGGGAGATTCCCCCAAAGGAAAGAACGGCCCGGCTAAAGCCTGGCGGTGAGCACGGAGCCATGTTAATCGACTTTACCTCTGCCACCCAAACGTTTAGAGACTTGCTCACTCTGGGACGCTCTTCCCTTAAAGGCGTGTAAGATGCCCACCCATCCCTTAACAGCCTGCCTCGAGGTCCTTCCTGGGCGTCCGTGCGCACGAGCGGTGCTCTCCCACAGCTGCTTTCTGATGGGGGGAGGCTCTGAATGCCAGCGGGCCACCCCACCTGGGGCGCCTACTCCTCCCCCTCTCTGTCTGCAAACACGCGCCCCGAGTTGGCCAGTGGGGCCCGTATCCTTTGACGCTGTCCCCTGGGACCGTGTGTGCGCGACTGATAAACTGGTATCTTTTTGTTCTTGAGCTTCTTGGGCTCCTAATACTCCTTCTAGTGTGAAAATCACTTTCTGCTATTAACCCACTTGGTCACTGGTCCAAGGTGGGCAGAACGGGTCTCCCCTCGCGGCCCCCAAATTAGCCCACCTCCTGCACGTCCTCAGGCGTCTGGGCGTTCCGATTTCACTCTGCGACGAAAGACCTGCTTTTCCTGCCCTGCTCTGGCTCCCGGGAAGGTGGCTGGGTGCCCGGCACCCAGCCCTGAGAACAGGGCCCATTCTCCACAGACCTGCTGGCATTTTGTCTCTGGAACTGGCCGTTTGCTACGACTGCCAGTCCCCCTGCCCCCGAGAAACCGGCGCGACCGGCAGAGCAGACTTCACAACAAACACTTCCTCCCTCGCGTGGGCCCCCGAGGCCACGGCAGGTCCTGGAAGCAGCTCCCTGCGCGCTGGCCGACAGGGAGGGGTGCCTCCCCGGCCTGGGCCCACGACATAGGCCACTGGTGGCTCGTGGAGGCTTCACCGGGAGAAAAGCCAGGTAGGCACCTCGTCTGTCCACGGCGCCGAGAGTGGTGTCGGAGTGTGGGCGCCGAGTTCCCTCTCCCCACCCCTGCTTCTGGAAGGCACCGAGGTCAGCCCTCACGGGTCAGAAGAGCGAATGCCTAAGCGGAGGGCCCTACGGCATCCATCGGCCGCACGGAGATGCAATGAGCACAGGCAGATGAGCGCGTGGAGGGCTTCGTGTAAGAACGCCGAACGAGGCGTGGACGCCGGAGCGCTGTCCGCACAGGCGAACGCTCGAGCTGGCCTCGGACACTAGACCCACGCAGTTTGGGAGCGAGAGCTGTCACGTATCTCGCATCTGTACTGTTCACAGGCGGCAAACTGCGTTCAGGCGCATTTTGTAGTTTAAGTCTGAAAACAACCGACTTGGGAGACAGCTGTCATCATTAATCTCTCATTTCACAAATGAAAGGCCATGACTCAGAAAAGAGCACCAAAAAAGAGGCTGACTCAGATTTCTTGTCCAACACCCCCAGTTTATAGGCCTGACTGCACCACAGAATCTTTTTTATGTGGATTTATTTATTTTGATAGAGAGCGAGAGAGAGAGAGCATGAGTCAGGGAGGGGCGGGGGGGGGGGGGAGAGAGAATCCCAAGCAGGCTTCACACTGTCAGTGAAGAGCCGGACATGGGGCCTAAACCCAGAAACCGTGAGGTCATGACCTGGCCAAAGTCAAGAGTCAGACGCTTAACTGACTGAGCCCCCAGGCGCCCCTGCCCTGTAGAATCTTAAATGGAGCCTTAAAAATGCAGGTGCCAGGCCTCTCTTCCCAGAGCACAGCTCTGCAAGGGGCCAGGGCTGCTGGCATTGGTCGCGTGTCCACGTGCGCCAGGAGGTAGGTCTGCGACTCACCACCCTGGTCCTCAGGGCTGTGGCCTGGGAACCACGGAATCACAGGGGGCCTGAGACAGGAAGGTGGGAATCAGAGCCTGGCCTGAGTTCCAGAAGGTTGGTTTGTCTGTTCGAGGCCAAATGGTGCTGACCCAGTGTTTTCATGATGGGTCGTCAGGTGGTCAGCATCAGAATCCTGGCTGCCAGGGGAGACTCTTCCAGATGGGTGCTCTNAGACGGGCGCTCCCCCCCACCCCGCCTCCCGCCACAAGGCAGCCTCCATGGTCACGCTCCCACTCTGCACGCAGCAACCGTGTTCCTCCTGCACATCCACGTCCCCAGAGCTGGTGCAAGGGGACATGCCAGCTTCTGTCTGTCATCTACCTACCTACCTATTTGTCATCAGTCATCTATCACCTATGTACCCATCCACCCGTCTCCTATTAGTCTAGCTCATCTATCATCTATCTGTTCATCTATCTTCTCCTACGTATGTATCTATCATCCATGTATCAATCATTTGTTTATCATCTATTATCTATGTATCTGTCACCTATCTATCCATCTATCATGTATCTGTCATCTCCCGCCACCTTCCTGTCTCAAGCCAGATGCTCAGCTAGTGGGTGGTGGCCCAGCTGGAGGGAGCAGAAGAGTGCTTGGGAGACCCCGGCCGTCCACACCCCCGGCCGTCCACACCCCCCGGCCGTCCACACCCCCGGCCGTCCACACACCCCGGCCGTCCACACCCCCGGCCGTCCACACCCCCGGCCGTCCACACCCCCCGCACGTCTCTCCGTCCCAGGGCCTGAGCAGCGCTCCCCCGGGAACGTGGCGGGAAGGAGACAGCTGTCTTGAGAGATGGGAGATACACTGTCTTCCTTCGGGAAATTATGTTTAAACACCGCGACTGCACGGTTAGGCCGTCCGCCTGCTGGTGTCCCAGCCCTGGGCACTGAGGGCCACACTCTGTTTGCTTTCTGGCGAATCGTCTCTGCCAACGGCCAGTGGGGTAGCAGGGACTGGGCGGGGGGGTGGAGGGAGAGAGGAGCAAGCAGGGAGGGGGGGAAGGGCAGGAGAACGGGGCACTTGGGGGCAGGTAGGGTGGGCAGAGGCGACTGGGAAGTGCCCAGAAAGGGGAGGCTCGTGGCCTCGGCGGGGCCTCCTGCGAGAGGCTGGGGCGGTCCTGCTGGCCCCCCCACCCCGGAGCCCCACGAGGACACGGCTGTGCGCCTCCCTTCCGTCCACTCCCGACGGACGCGGGCCCTGCTGACGGACGCCCGCTCCAGACTCCCTCTCGGTCAGTGCCCGGGGGACCGCCTGCCTGGAGGCCCCTTCCAAACACCCCGGCGCCCAGGGGGCTCCAGGCGGGTGTGTCCCCCGTTGCGGTGAGTGCACACGGCTGCGGGCCAGAGGCCACGTGCATCTGGACACTGAGCGCGGCTGCCCGGTCGTACCCAGCACACCACTGTCGGTCACTGAGGGGTCTGTCTGTCCCCTCCTGCTCTTTCCCACACGTGGGGGCTTCTAGAAGCCCAAGCAAACAGAAGAAAGGACACTGTCCCTACGGAGCCCCCGAGTCCGGAAGGGTCAGGGTCAGGGTCAGGGTCAAGTGTGGAAGGGCAGCACCACATGCCAGGACCCCGCCCACCTGTGTCCCAGTGCCCAGCTCAGGGCGGGCTCAGGGCACAGCGCGATGGGATGGGACGTTCGTGGGGGGCTGACAGGCAGGGACACCTGTCCCGGCCCCGCCGCTCCGTGCTGGCCTCCTGGCTTACCCACGTGTGCCTGGGGGCCGGCACACTCTGGGGCTGCTGGCCACCGGACGTGAGAGTGTGCGGGGCCCTGGCAGGTCACGGCGCAGTCACCGCGTGTCTGTGCGCTCTGCTCCTCTGTGCCCTCCGTCCTCCACGGCTCAGAAACGCCCATCTTTGAGGGATGTTCTCTCCCAGACAATCTGTCATCCAGCCAACCTCAGATGTGATACCATTTGTGTCAATAAGTGATTTCTGCCAGGCGTTGCTGCTGACGACTGTCTGCTCAAAACGTCCGGCGGCCGCGTGGGCCTGCCCTGCCGGACACCCCAGGCCCCGTGCTGAGCACCGGGAGCNGGCTGCTTCCCCACCCCCGCACCCCCCACCCCCGCCCCTGCAGGCCCGCCCCATGTCTGGGCTTCAGGCCGCAGGACCCGCGGTGCACGTGGAGTCACGGAGCCAGCGCGCGAAGGTGCCCAGGCGTTGACGTCTAACCTGGCACAGCCCGTCGGGGTGGGGGTGGACGGGAGAAGGCCCTGGAAGGTGTTTCCTGAGGTCCCCGCCCACCTGGAGAGAGAAGAAAGATGGGCTCCTCCCACGGCCACGTCCCCACACCTATGCTCCCTGGCTGTCACCGGTCTCTCTGCCTCGGTCTGTCCAGCCAGGTCTGCAGGGCAACCGTGTCCCATCCGGCCAGCATGTTCTGGCTCTGCTCTCGGCCCCGCATGGCCCCCGAGACCCGAGGTCACCAGTTCTAGCCCCGGGCCACAGGCCCCCCTCCCTCCAGCCGGCCCCTCCCAGGGGATCTGGCCCAAAGGCACTGACCCTGGCAGGTTCACACGGGCGGATTTGCACTGTGGGATTCAGTCCCGGGCGTGATGAGAGAGAGTCAGCGACAGAGACAGGGAGCCGGAGAACTACGGAAGAAAGAAACCCAGCAGGAGGTTTCCAGAAGCCCAGAGGGGCCTGGAAGTAGTATCTGAGGAGCGTCGCAGGTGGTACTTAGCCGCAGTGGGGGTGAATCCCACCCCCGAGGGAGGCCCGGATGTGCAGGCAGGAGCCCACGGCCTGCCCGAGGCTTGTGCGCTGGGTTCCCACAGCCCTCGCACCTCCCTGGAGAGCACCTCGCTCTCCCGGGCCGCCTCCGCGGGTCCAGCAGCCGGGGTCCCTGCGCCCGTGCCTGCGGGCACCGGGGGGGACACGGACGGGTCCCCACACCCCAGGGGATGTCAACGGGACACCGTCTGCAAAGACTGATCTGGCACCAAGCCGGAGGGGAGCAGGGGTGGCGCCCTGGCCCCCGCCACCCAGAGCGCGCCCGTCCAGGTGGATGGACTGTAGCTCTGGGCAACGCCAGGCTAGGAGACAGACCCGCTGGACAGGCCGTCCCTTCCTCTGAAGCCACCAGGTGACAAGGGGTTTCGGCCAAGGTCTGGGCCCTGAGCATCGTGTTCTAAGGACCCGATGGGCTATGGGGGCTCCCCACGTGAGCCTTAGTCCTAAGCCCTGACAGGGAGGGCGCCTGCCTCCCGGAGCGGGGCTGCGTCCCCTGGGCCTGCCCGTCCCGGAGTGGTGTGCAAGCAGCCCTCTCCCTCTCCATGGGAGCCGCCTCCCCCCCTCCCCCTGCAGGGGGTTCATTTCTTGGGTTTCCCTTTCAGGAGGTGGGAGGGGAGGAAAGACGGGAAGAAGGTAAGCTCCGGCTGGCCTGCCCGCGGGCTCGCTGTGTCCCTCCCCGAGCGCCCACTAGGGGGCAGCCTGCGCCCGGGCAGGAGCTCACCAGTCCTGGCCGCGCATCTAGAGTCTGCCAATTTTCAAGGCCGCGTGAAAGCCGCCAACTAGATGCACTACTGGAAATCACATCTCGACAGGTGTAAGAAAGATGTAGTCTGTGATTTATTTTCAAAGGAGAAGTCTGGCAGCCGGCTACTCTAGCCAGGGAAGCAATTTCTAATCCTCGCCGTTAGGCGCCTGCTGGCCGGCAAAGGGGACTTGAAGGTTCCTTTACTCCTCTTAGTACAGATCTGCCCGGCGCGTGCCCGTTGCCGCCAGCCCGACCTTGGAGTGCGCTCGCTTGCGGTGGGGGGGGCCGCACGTTTGAGCTGGAAGGGTCCCGCTGGAGCGCCAGGGACATCACGGGTTCCAGGAGGCCGGACAACAGAAATACTAGGGCCCCCTAACTGGGGCTTGACTAGTCCGGGCTTTTGATGAAGGGAGAGTCAAAGCAGTGGCTGTTAGCACGTAGTCAACACTGCCTGGAGGAGCGGCCCCCTCTGAACACTGGGCCTGTAACGGAAGGGGCCCCAGGTGCAACAGAACCTGCCTTACAGGGGAGGCCGGGAGGCCCCCAAACCCGAGGCGGCCCAGGGCGGCTGTGGATGGACACAGCGGACCTCGTGAGCACCGGCCCAGGGCTCGATGCCGCTGCTGCCCGGGAATCATGCTGCAAGGCCACTCCTGCCTTCTCTGGATTCCCAGACAAGAAGCAAAGTCAAGGTCGATCCAGCCCAAGCACACCCAGGGAAGCACGCGAGAAAGGTCAAGAGCGACTCTTCTGGATTGTGGAAAAGCTGTGGTTTTCCTTCCAGCCACTGACAAGTTACGGACACACCGCTCAGAGGTCAGGAGTGTAGACCCCACATATGTTTGACCTCCAGCTCCACGTGCTGTCTGGCACACCGCCATGGCGTGTCCCAAGCCACCCCCTCAGGAGCCAAGTTCCAACCCGGACGCTTCCCAGCACAGTCCCTGTCCCTGCGCGAGAAGGTCGATTCAGGACAGAAGCTCGTGTTCCGGGTAGTGGCTTCTGCCTCTTTGGGGCTCAAACCCAGGAACCGCGAGATTGTGGCCTGAGCCACAGTCGGACGCTTAACCGGCTAAGCCCCCAGGCGCCCCAGGAAGGGGGGGCTTTTAAGGCAGAGGGCAGACCTGGCTCACCTGCTCCCATGAGGGCAGAACAGCCTTCCCATTAGTTCCTGTGTCTAAGTGCCCGGACCTGGGGCCTCACTGTGCGGGTCCAGCCTCTGGTCCACGAGCCCGTCCCCGCCCACGGCACGTGAGCAGGCGCCCCGCCAGAGCGAGTCGTCCTTTGCACTTAAAAGCTAGAATGGAAGACCCCCGTGTGCCTTTCCATCTTGCACTTGTGGTGGGCCTGTGTCAGGAAGGCACGACCCCCCTACGGTGGTCGCTGTCCCCTTCCTCCTGACAGTAGGTCCGTGGGCGCGGCCTACACTTGGGTTTCTCCAAGAGCCCAACCCACTGCTGTGAGCAGGGGTGCGGTGAGCGGGGGGCACGGCGAGCAGGGGGCGCGGCGAGCGGGGGGCGCGGCGGGCGGGCGGGCGAGGGA
>NW_027529428.1:18766359-18832935 GCF_008692635.1 Crocuta crocuta | reverse complement strand
TGCTGTAACCTCCCAGCCTCTGCCACCTGCTCACAGCCGTATTTCCGGACTGGCTCTGCTCAGCGGACAAGCCAGTGTCCCCTGGCTGCACACTTATGGGAAGCTCTGCAGATCGTAGCCCCTACTGAAGACCCAGAAAGCATACTCGTAACACACAGAATCCCTGCAGTGTAGAAGCCTGTCCACGGTCATCACCCCACGTGTGCCCGGGGTCTTCGGCGGGCAGCCATCCGCGTGCCTGCCCAGTGAAGGCGCCCCATCTGCCCACCTGCCCCCTCCCGGGGGCTCCCCCAGCCTGGGAAGCCGCCCCGCACCCCCTCCCCAGAGCCTCCGCTCCTCTGGACGGCGAGGCCAGCAGTGCTCCTCAGCATCCGTGCGAGGGCGTTGGGGGGGGACGCCATCAGCAGGGTCCTGACTCCCGGGTCCCTCACCAACCCCTCATGCTGCCCAGAGCAAGTCGTGTCTTTCTGTATCTGAAGAGGCAGAGAAGTTTCCGTTGCTGTGTGTGTGTGTCTGTCCATGTGTGTGTGTCTATCTACAGATGTGTGTCTGAATATGTGTGTGTGCGTATGCGCTGCCCCCCGGGGGGCACCCAGAGCCATCCTGGCCTTCCTCTGACACGGGAAACCCAGTCTCCTGGGGCGGCCTGAGTGTCCGGGGCGCCCCGGCGCCTGAGCAGGGGGTGCTGCGTCCCAGCACGTGCTCAGGCGGGCACACGCCGGCAGCCCCGCACCTCCCAGAGCCGGCCCTGCCCTGCCTGTTCTGTGCGGAGATGCCTGGGGGTGGGGGGAGGGGTTCACAACCAGCCGCCCACTCCTGAGCCCCACGGGGCCCCCAGTGCCCACACCCAAAGTGCTCGGCACTCCTGATCGCGGTCAGCGACGGGATATTCACCCTGCTCGGCCAGCCCTTCCTTATCTTGTAAACAGGCTCCTCTTTCTCCCTCTGGAAGCCTCAGCAAGTCCTCTTTACCTTTGAAATTCCAAATTCAGGGTGTTTAAAATGCCTGCCGCTAGGAATTTGCCGGGCTCTTCTCACCAGGGCCACACCTCACCCGCACGACCCGTGCAACATTCAAGGCGGGACCCTTGTTGGAAAAGCCAGGCAACCGTGTACCTCACGGGTTCAGGGTCTTCCCTGACCTGCGGTGGCGTGCTGGTGGCGTGCTGGTGGTGTGCTGGTGATGTGATGCCGTTCCCAGCAAAGAAAACCTAAAATCTTCAGGCACGGGCGTGAGTGCTCGCATTCACCTCTACAGCGAGCGACGCCAGCTTCAAACGCAAACGGAAGGAGCCACTGAAAGCGCGGTTTGAACTCGGTGGCTGGTGCCTGCGTTCTGAGCACAAAACTAAGCGACTGTTGGTGGCCCGGCCCTGAGATGCACACGCAGGGACACACATCCCCCTCAAGGAGGTCAGCGGTTCCCAACTCTCTTTAGCTTCGGTAACTGTTGTCAGGCGGGAGCGCATCTGTGGAAGCGCGGTGTGTACGTGTGGGGACAGCGACGGTCACGGCAGCTGCTAACCCGCAGCAAAGCCCTGGGACTGCCCCCCGCAGCCTCACTTCTCGACGGGCCTTGCCCGTGGTGCCCGGGCCAGGTGACCTGGTTCTGGAACAGCTGATGGACCAGATGGCCCAGACGGTCATCTCAGCCTCCAAAACCGTATGACCTCCGGTGGGGAGTCCCCTGATTTGAATGTCTGTGAAATCCCACGGTTCTCCGACGGGACTCGCACACCGTCACACTCTGGGTGGGGGCGGAGCTCCCGCCGCGGCCTCGGCAAAGAAAGCCACACATGGCGGAGGCGGTTCGCGTCACCAGGGAACACGTAATACGTTTATCCGCCTTAAGTGGACCTCCTGATTTCAAAGGAATCGTTTCCAGAAAAGACTGGGCTAAGCTCCAATCTTGGCCTCTGTGTATAATATCAGCATGGATGCTACGAATTAGTCAATTCTTGGCATTTTATCACAAGAAGGACAAACGGCCTTTTCTGCTTAGCCCTGCAGCTGCTTTTTCTCAGGCGCCGTGCAGAGCGAGCGTGGGGGGCGGGGGGCTTCACGAACCTGCCATCCCGTCTCTGCTCTACAAATAAGTCAGAGCACCCATGTAGAAGTACCTGCCGCTCCTAAAATAGGTCTGGGCGCCTCAGTGGCTTTGTTCTTGCCTTAAGGGCACTTGAGATTCGGCACAGGAATGAGGAAGTGAGAGTTCTGAATTGGTTTGTCCTTTTTTATCGGGGGAGGATGGTTCTTTTTTTAAGGGTTTCTGAGAGGGAGATTCGAGTTCTTCCTCTTAAGAGGATCACTTTTGCACGAACCAAACCTCTCCTGCTACTGCTATCACCACCACTTGCCATGAATAGTAATAGTAAGTCCTGGAATATAACCCCCAAAACGTTTGCGGCTGGGGACCTGCCCTCCGGGCTCTGGGACGTGCCCGGCCGTGTTTCTCTCCGGTCTCTCCCCCTCGAGCCCTGAGACCAGGGCCGCCCCTCACACTCTGCCTCCTCTCACACGCTGTTCCCTTTGTCCGGTTACAGCCATTCTCGTTATTTAAAATGTTTACTTATTTGAAAGAGAGAGAGAGAGAGAGAGACATGAGCAGGGGAGGGGCAGAGAGAGAGGGAGACACAGAATCTGAAGCAGCTCCAGGCTCCGAGCTGTCAGCACAGAGCCCGACGCGGGGCTCGAACCCACGAACCGCGAGATCATGACCTGAGCTGAAGTCTGAAGCTTAACCGACTGAGCCCCCCAGGCGCCCCTGTGACATACATTCTAGAAGAACTCTATTTTCTACTTCAAGCGACAAGATATGCTTGGGAGTAGTTGATTTTCTGGATAATCCAGAGTCATACTGTTGGAAACAACGACAAGAGAGATCTGAGTCCCCACCTGTCCCGAGGCTTGTCCCTTCCACGCCCCGGCAGAGAAAGGTGGTGTCTGAGGATGGCCTGTCTCTGCCAGAGACCCCCGGGGGCCTCCGACCTGCTGGCCCCACAACAGAGCCAACCCTCGCTCTTATTAACTCACTCACACACGCACGCACACACACAGCACGTTTCCTAGGTGCTGGGCTGGCTGGGTCTCACCACATGTTAGTCCCACGTCTTGAGCCCCAGGATGAGAGCAGACACAGCAGCAGACACGGAAGGTCACCCAGCGCCTGGCGTCACCCCGACCCTGACTCCCGACGGCGCTCAGTCTCCCTCGACTGCGTATGAGTGGAGTCACTCAGCGTTTACTTTCTGCCTAGCTGCTTGGGCTCAGGTTCGTGAGCAAGGTTCGCATCTACGTCGTCAATCACCCGCAGGTCACCAAGTGCCCACTGTGCCCGGTGCTTACGCCGTGGGGGGACCGTGCTGTGATACAGCCGTGCATTCCTCCGTTGATGGCGCTTGTGTGCGTCCGGGACTCCTACTCACCGGGGCGAGGGGCTGGGACTTTCAGGGGCACTTTTCCAGTGAAACAGCTACTACTGCCTAGAGAATTTAAGGAGCAAACCAAACCCGTCCCCGCAAGTGACCGGTTCAATGAGCGAATTTAAGGAGCAAACCAAACCCGTCCCCGCAAGTGACCGGTTCAATGAGCGCAGGAGGGGAATAAAACCCTAAAGATAGAAAATCCCAGGAGGCTTTCACCTGAGCAGTTTCAAAAGTCTGAGGGTCTGTATTCTTTGGTTGGTGCTAACGTAACCTCCGATTACTTCTGCTGCTGAATGCGTATTAGTGTGCATTAATGCATCATGACTATGCATCCAGGAGATCGCAGATTCCATAGATCACGCACTTGGTGTTAACTGGCACTCGCAGGCTCCAGGACGTTTTCCTCCATGAAGAGAGCGCCATTTTGTAAATTAATCTGTTTAAGAAGGGGGGGGGTACGTCCCCAGGTTCACCTGACCTCCAGCTGGACACATGGTTGACTATCAAGAAGTGATTCACTTCCAGCCCCAAAGGCCATGCGGTCTCAGGCGCACTGCTAGGTCCTCCGTGTCCCGGGAAGGCGCCCCATTCTCCCGCAGGAGTCCGGCTGTCCTCTGGGGGGATGGTGACACGCACTCCCCTACCCCCGTCCCCTGCAGCCACCAGCAGTGTCCCAGGGCTCCCTGGGGGGCGAGCCCGCCCAGCGCACGTGGTGGGGGCTGGCGGGCTGCTTGGCGGTCCTCTCCGCAGCGCCTGTCCCGTCCGAGCCACCCCGCGTCCCCCACGGCCACCGTGTTCCCCTGACCCGGAGCCAGAGTTTGAGATGACTGACGGAGAGCAGTGTTTTCAGATTGAAAAATAAAGCGCTCTGATTCTTCCCCTGACTTCCGAGTCAATAGTGACAGCTACGGAGAGGAGGTGGGGTTGCGGCAGGGCTGCAGCGCGACTTCCCTCTAAACCCAGGACTGAAGCCTTAAGGGAGGCGGCAGGTGCTCCCCCGGCAAGAGCCGGGAAGGGTCAGGCGCCCCGCCCGGTAGGAACGGGTGGGGGACGCGGCAGGGCGGACACGCTCTCTTCCGTAAACGTCACCGGGGAGGAAGTGATGGGGAGGGTCTGAGCGCAGGGANCCCGAACAATGGGAGAGGCCCCAGGCACCAAGGTTAAGCTGTGGAAGGAAAGGCGTCCTGGCGGCGGTGCGTCTTACGTGCCGACCTGAGCACCCACAGGACCGGCGCTGAGTGTGGTCCGAGGTGTGCGCGACCCTCAGGGCGTTTCAGGAGGGCGCTGGCGTGTACATCCGCCGCCCAGCAAAGCACACGNCGCCCCTGGTGCCCAGGGGCAGGCGCTGGGGAAGGGGCAGCAGGCGCGGCCCCCGGGCGCCGGCCCCGGAGTCCCCTTCCCTGCCTGCCAGCGTTGCAGGGCCTGTAGCTGTAGTCAGTGTGCCGAGGGGGAGAGAGTCCATTTGCTGCCCTGTGTGAGGCCCCCTTCCTCGCACCAGGACATGGCAGTTATAGGGCCCGTCAGACCCCAAACCAGACAGGGCAACAGTCTTACTATGTGTGTAAAGGCAACATCCTGACGCTTATTCTCTGTGTGGTCATTGAAACAGTGCTGAACTTCACTAAGCAGGACGTAATGGGCTAGAGTGTGACCTCCAAAACAATTTTTTAAATAAAATTTTTGCTAGTTTATTTATTTAGAGAGAAAGAGAGAATGTGAGCAGGTGAGGGGCAGAGAGAGAGGGACAGAATCCCAAACAGGCTCCACACTGTTAGCTCAGAGCCTGATGCAGGGTTTGAACTCACCGACCATTAGATCATGACCTGAGCCAAAGCCAAGAATTGGATGCTTAGCCGACTGAGCCACCCAGGCGCTCCTGTGTCCTCCAAACATTTACACATGGAAGCCTTAACCCCCAGAATTCCAGAATGCAACTGTGTTTGGAGACAAGGCATTCAAAGAGGTAATTAAAATAAAATGACATCATTAAAATGGGCCCTAATCCAGAAGGACTGGTGTCCTTTAAGACAAGGGGATGTGGACACAGAGGCGGGCATGGGGAAGACCCCGAGAGAAGGCCTTGTGCAGCCAGCGGGAGAGGCTGGAACAGATCCTTCCCTCAGGCCCTCAGAAGAAACCGGCCCCACTAGCCCCTAGATCTCGGACCTCTGGCCTCCAGAAGTGGAAGAGAATGTGCTCTCAACATCTAAGCCATCCACCCTGTGCTGCTTCGTCACAGCGGCCCTGGCAAATGCCACACAGCACACACTCCCACGTACAGAATATTCCATGAGAAGTAGCTCGCTGCTGAGTTAAATAATATTTAAAGACGTAATGAGCCTGTGGACCCCACACCCATGGCACGGAAGCGCTGTTACCCAACACTGTGGGCGAAGAGAGTCGCTCTATGACAACTTTCACATAATTGCACCCGCTTCGGACTATGAGTTCAGCTGTGTAATTAAATAAATTAAGAAGGCACGGCCCCCGGATCAGATAGCTTATCCTTAGATGCATGAGTATATTTTCCGTGAACATGAAGGCATGATAAAGACGGTTCCAGAGTGCCTAATCTGAATTGTTGTTAGAAGCCACGTATACTACAACCAATTCACTATGAACCCAAGGTGCCGATGTCACCTCGTCCATCTCCCACTGCAGTTTCACGAGGCCATCGGGGGAGAGCTGTTGGGGCCAGGAGAGGGGGCTTGGCAGAGGACAGCTGGCCTGTGAAGCTCAGTCATCCATCCGAGTCCCATTTCACTGAAACTGGCCCAGCCCGGAGGGGTCAGCTGGGAGAAAAGGACGCATTCCCCCATCTCACCTCCAGGGGCCCAACCGAGGTGTCTGGAAAACAACCTCCCACACGGGGGCCCTACTGACGAAGTGCTGTAGAGAAACGTATCCGGTGACCACCTTGTGCCACGGATGCATCAACTCATCACGTTACCCTGAACTGTGTCCGCGGGGATAGAACACAGAAGGCCAAGGGCAGCAGTGGCTCCCTGCTTCTAAAACACAGAGCTTATTTTCAGAAGAATGAACATAATTTAAACCAAATCACGTAACTGACGTGTAACCTGTCAGCATATTTGAAACTTGGAAGAAATCAGAGCTAGCTGCCCCGCACCTGCGTCTCTGTGGACCAGAGTCCTGAGTGCGGTTTTCAGACGGCTGCCCACAGGCAGGTGCTTCATCTGTGCTCCCGTCCGGATGGCTCCTCAGGACACAGTTCGGGCTGTGCGCAGAGAATACAACAACCTGATCGTGGGGGTTCGTCAAAGAGGAACTGACAGAGGCGCTCCCTCTGAGGTGGCCACTAACTTTTAAACCACAAACACCGGTAGTGGAGGGCAGCTGGATGCCCGTTTGCAGGTTGGCTTGCTTCTGCCCTGGAGGTGGGGTCACCCTGAGTGAAGTTTTCTCCAGCGTGGACCTACTCTAAGGATGTCAGGCAAGGTCTGTGGTCATCAAAGTACCCTTTTAATCTGGTGCTCCCATGCGTGCCACCAAACAAATACGAGATGGCTATGAGAAGGAAAAGAAAGGGGCAGTTGTCAGGGTCTGGACCCAACTCTCACGTCCCACCAGGGGAAGTGAGAGCCCACTTATGGACCAGGAGCTAGATCTTTGGTTGCACGCCTCCTGCAGCGAGAGGGGCCTGCAGGGGACATGAGTGGCCTGACTTGAACTCACTGGCCAGCAGCAGTCACCAGTTTCATTTGCTTTTGAGGAAAATGCAACTCCGCTCTGGTAGCCAGTCTCCAAGGCCCTCTCCTCCTGTCATCCGCTCCCCCCAGGCCACATCAAGGCTGGCGTGTATATGGTACGCGACTCCCATGGCCACCCCCGAAAGGCATTACAGCCTCCTCCCCGGTCTCTTGAATCTCTCACTTGGGAGAATCTGGCTACTGTGTCCTGAGGACACTCAAGTGGCCATGTGGAGAGGCCTACAGGGAGGGAGCTGGGCACCCCCACTGCCACTTCAGAAATGAAGCCTCCAGCCCTGCTTGAGCCTTCAGATGACTGCAGTCCCAGCCAATACCCAACTGCGATGACAAAAGAGCCGGACCCAGCCAGCCACGCTGCTCCCAAACTTCTGACCCACAGATACCACGAGAGGTCATGAATGACCATTTGCACGGTCAGCCACTAAGCTTTGGGGTGACACGTTGCACAGCAAGAGATCATGAATATACACCTAAAGCTCTTTATTTCCAAATACGCAACCCAGTGATGTTGGGCTTTGGCGCTATCCCTGCTGGTAAAAATTAAATAGTGAGCAAATAACACTGCCCATTCCACCACTTCCTTATGGAAGGGCAGGACCCTGAGGAGCTTAGCAGTGCCGAGTTTTGATGAGAAACGGCATCCACTGAGCATCTTCCATCCATTGGTTCTCGTCTGACTGTGACCTCCTTCCCCGACCGCCCACTCTGAAGGCAACGCTCCATTACTGCACCGCTACTCGTCTTCTGCGGAGCCTTTCTGATGCCTTTGTGTTACCCATTCACTCGTTTCCCACTTGCCCCCCCAACCCCAGCCTCCTCAGCACCTGAAACGGAGTCAGGTACATCGTAGCTGCGTCCAGCACTGGTGGGAACAGGAGGGAGACCACAGGTTGCCCAGAGTATTTAGAAGAGACAACACAAGCTTTTCCTTGTGTTGGAGCCGAGTGGAGGGGCAAAGGGGCTGTCGCACCGATGGGCGTCTTCTGCTCCGTCTCAGCGCTGATCGAAAGTTACGGCACTTGTGAGACGGCTCGTATCTGCACTATTCACAAGGCACACAGCCTTCTGCTAAACCTTCACGGCATCTACGAGATAGAGCAAAATAAGCTAGCTCTTGTCGTCGACCAGCCCAGCCCAAACGTGACTGGCTTCAAAGGGCATCTGTTGAGCTCGTGGTTCAGCCGGTCAGCATCCAAGGCTGGGGGTGGCCGGGCGGTTATGGCGGTTTGGGCTGTGCTGTGGGTCACTGGGCAGTGTGTTCGTGGGGCCCCGCGCGCTGCCAGCCGGGCGCCTCGGTTCCCCTCCGTGCAGGCCAGCCCAGGCTTGCTCTCAGGTGAGAGCAAATAAGCAGGAGCGAGCACGTGCGCCAGCCTCCAGGGGCCCGGCTCCCAAACTGGCTCCCTGCCGCTGCCGCAGCCGCACTGTGTGAGCCAGGGCGAGTGCCAGGGCACCCGGCACACGGCTCGGCCTCTCGGGGGCCCGGCTGGAGCACCACACCGGCAAGGGCACGGGTACCGTGGAGGGAGGGCCAGCACGGGCCAGTTTTGCAACCAACCCCTCACGTTCACATCCCACAGAAAAGGGAGGCTCAGAGACATTCAGAGAAAATTAGGACGTAGGCTCAGAGACCTGACCGCCAGTCTTCTGCCCCCTGCTCTCACCACTCTGGAAATTCCCAGCACAAGCCTGTTCCCTCCCCTTTCTTGACCAAGCAGCTGAGGGCTCAGTCTTTTCCCCCGTGCCTCTTCACCCCTGCTTCCGGCAGCCACGCGGACCCGTTGGCATGCTGCCCGGCCACAGGTCCCCAGGAGCAGAGGGTGCTCCTCCTGGAGCAAAGTCACTCAGTGTCGATGCCACACGCGTGTGATGGTGCCTCTGGCCTGAACAGAATATAATTCCCCAGCACACATGGTGCAGGCGGCCTTTCACTCCATTTCCGTGACACTCCATCACATCCCTAGGGCACCTCACCGCGGGGTCGGGGCTCTGGCTCTCGGAGCTGGTGAGAACCGCAAGCTGGGCAGACCTGAAGCTAGTGGCTGACAAGCAGGAAGGTCCACAGCCTCCTCACAGAGGGTACAAATAGGACCCAGAAGAACTACTTTGGGGGGGGGGGGTCACAGGCCGCTGAAGGGCAGGGTGCACACTCTGCACTGAAGTCAAGGTACGAACGGAATGCGAGCTAAGGAAACCCTGGCCTCAGTGAAGGGAAAGTCTTTTCTGTTAAGTGCGGCCGGGCTGCTGGAGACCGACGGGGAACTGATGGGGAACCAGGGGCCACCCCACACTGTGCCAGTGTGTGCCAGACCCTGGGGGTCCGAATGGGAAAGGCGGGACCACAGGGCCCTTAGACAAAACTGTAAAGGGATGTGTTCTGGAACACGGGGCGGAGAAGGACTAATTGAACAAGACGCAAACAGCACTGCCCGCAAAGGCGAAGACTGGATAAATTGTTCTACAGTATTTGCCAGATCCTATGGCCGCCAGAAGACGCTGGTAAGGAGGGAAGGGATGAGGCAGAAGCAGAGAGGAGGGATTTGCAGGGCGCCGACCTTGCCAAGGGCTCTTTCCCGGTATACAAGAAGGGATTCCTACAGGTAATGCAGAAGGTGACGATCAGACAGAAAACTGAGCAGCAGACTTTAAAGGGACCATAGATCAATGAACAGGTGCTCAATCTAAGAAAGCGAGAATTGTCCTGCACGCAGTGGCCAAAGCGGAAAGCCTGAGAGACCAAGGACGGGAGGCGACAGGCCCTCTGAGAGCTGCCGAGGGCCCTCCGTCAGCTGACCACTTTGGAAGACAGCCTGGCTTCGTTTATCGGAGCCAAGGACACGGATCCCACGGGAGCCGGTGAGTTCACCCCCACGGTGTTCCCACCGGAGCCGCAGGGACACGGGCACCCATAGGTGTGCTCTCCCACACCCATTCCTGCCGTATTTGCTACAGCCCCAAACTGAAAATAAAAGCACTTCAAAGAAAGAGGCAGGCTTGCAAGGTGCATAACTAGACAGGAAGGAGTAAGAATGATGTACAGCTAAATATAACAAGGCGTTTACCAAGGCGTACGCGCTGCATGCTCTTATTAAGATAAAAATCAAGCCCAACAGAGGTACAGCACAGCATTCGGTCGTTGAAGGAAAGCGAGGATGTGATCATCGTTGCCTTGCGGGGGGAGGGGGGCAGGAGTGGGGGAGGTCGTCGGGGACCGGCAGGGGGGCCTTCCCGACCTGGTCTCGGCTGTGCAGGCATGTGGGCGGGGACACATGACTTGGCTGTGCAACTTTCTGACTGCGTTTCCATATTTCCCAACGGAAGGAAGATCAAAGGGGTGTCTGCACTCAGCACCGCTCCGGGAAGCTGGCCGGAAACGGGCTCGCACGGCTTCCAACCCCGAGGCCCGGTGTGCACTCGGAGGCGTGTCTGCTGGGCTCTGCCCTCTCCTTCCTCGCTGCCCGCGCCTCCTCCTTCGGCTCCGGTCCCCGAGGCTGCGTGCTCCCGTCACTGCTCAGGACGCAAGCCGAGCGTGTCTCTGGAAGCTGGCCTTACGAGGGCTTCTTATTTATGCTACTCCCGGTCCTTCCGTGGGATTCCTTAGCGACTCACTCAAACCGCTCTTCCTGCATCTGTTTTGAGGAGCGATTCTCTCTTTTCACTTCTCACAGCAGTGTCTGTAAGCGGTGCCGTCTCAATTATCCATATGGGTACGGCCAGCAACGCAGCCATTTAATGAGTGCAGGCAGTGACGACCTTTCTCCCGACAGCTCTCGGGGCCGGGTGTGGGGAGCTGGTGGGTGTGCAGCGTCCAGGGCGGCCTCGCCACCCGCTGGGGCTGCCCGCACGGCCCTCCCTGCCCGTGGTTTCCCCGCAGCCCGGCTGGGCCTCTGGACGTGAGACTCTGTTTTCCAAAAAGACGAATCCAACATACAAAGCCTAAAGCCTCTTTGTCTTGCTTGCGTCCCATTGACCAGGGCCAGGCATACGGTCAAGTTCATGTGGAGGGACAGTACAGGGATGTGAACACCAGGGCTCATCGGGGCCGCCACAACAAATACATGTACATCATTGTAACGAATACATGATAGTAAATTTAGAAATACAAATACGTGAGAACAACCAAATACATATATTCAGGGACACGCAAGCAATAGAAAGACTTAACCTAGTTGGATGCCTCTGTTCACTTTTTCCCTCTTAGACGACTTGACCAACAGCTCCCTAAGGAAAAGTCCTGCGTGTGAAGAATGCATTCTCGGCATCACTAGTGAGAAAGTTTTCCGAGAGTGGGCGTTTTCATGAAAACTGTAACTCTCATAGACTTCAGAAGGTGGGGTTTTAAGTGGGAGGTCTCGAGTCCCATGTAGGTACCAGAAAGGGCACAATCCCTCCAAAAACTCCACGGCGAGCTGAGAAGTCAAGGTGGCCGTGCCTCGGCTGAGGTCTGGGGGCTCTGGGCGCCTTCCCCGAAGCCCGGCTCCAAGTCCACACCTTTCCTGACCTCAGATTGCTCTCCACGATGAGCCTGTCACACTGCTGGAAATCACTGCCTTGGCATCTGCAGTGAAAGGCCTCGAAGTGTGCGAACTGCTGGATGCCCGCCCGAACACATGAGGACGTGGGAAAGCCTGGCGCTAAGGCTTCAGCCCCAGGCCACGGGCCGGCGGACTCTGGGTGGAAAGTACCCGGCTGTCCAAAACTTTGACTTGCTAATCCGCAGTCACCCAGGGGTGACTGGAAACTGCTAGCTGGCGGGGAGCTCTAGGAAGCACACGGCACTTCTAAACAGCCCTGGGCTGCTGGTTGTGCCTCGAGGGGGGCGGGGGGCAGGGGCGCTGGGTGGAGCGGCCGCCAGGTGCTGCCTGAGCTGGGTCGGACGCCTGTTTGAGATGGGTGCTCTCCACGAGATGGGGTGCTCTCCACCCAGGACACCACAGGCACCTTACTTCGTGCTCCAAAAAAGCACATGCTTCGTGAAGGACGCTGGCAGAACTGTTTAAATAAGAAATGTGCTTTATAAGTCCTTCCATTTTTGCCAAATTTGTGAGGGCTTACTGTCTGCTGGATGCTTTATTTATCACCTGACTTACCCCTCACAATGTGTGAAAGAGGCGTCATGGTACCCATTTTCACAGCCCTGCAAACTGAGATGCAGAAAGACTGGGTCACTTGGCCAAGGTTGCATAGCCAGTGATTGTGCAGAGGAAGCAGGACTAAGGCCGCCTTTCTTTGGGCAGGAACCTAGCGCTCTCTCTGTCTCTCTGTCTCTGTTTACCACCTTTCTAGGCCCTGCGCCTCACCCAGAACTCAGAAATCAGCCTGGGCTAGTGTCTAGATCAGTACTGTCCCAAAGAAATATAATGCAAGTCACAGAGGTGAGCCACTTATGAAATTTAGAATTTTCCAGTAGCCACATTACAAAAATCAAAACAAAGTAAAATTAATTTTCATGATATATTTTATCTAACTCAATAGAAGGAAATATTATTTCAACATGCAGCCAATGTAAACTAATTCCCAGTAAGAGACTTCATTTTTTAATTTTTTTACCAGGCACACCAGCTGCATTTCACACATCACCAGCCGCATGGGTCCCCGGCCACCCCCCTGGACGGGGCAGGTTCAATACTTTGAGATCTCATGGGTTCTCAAAAAGTGCTCAAACCTACCTCAACTGCAAAGGTGTGTTTATTCTCCAAAGCACATACGTGTGAGTGGTACGAGGAGGAAAAAGTTAGACAGGATAGAAATCGATCAGAAGTAAAGCACCACACCCCCTACATAGTCACTAAGCCTCCGGTTCAGAAGGGGCCGCAGGCAAGGCTGTCTCCAGCCACCATGGTTCCATTTACGCAAAAACGCTAAAGTCCCGACACCATGGGGGGAAACATACTTGAAAATGCTTCCCACAGATGTTCCCATCTGCCTGAAATACCTGAATTATTTTGAAAGACAGAAAGGAGGAGATGGAAAGCCTGCTGATCTGGAATCTAAGAAAGAAAACAGGTTTCTGTTGTGGTTTTTTGATGCTGGGAAGTAGTTTTAGAGGAAGACCCACCTGATACTCGATACGAATTATTCATCCTTAGATGGAGACACAATTGGTGTCAAAAAATAAGCCCATGAAGGCTAATGAAGGTCGACTTTGATTCTGATTGGGGGGAAAAAATAGTCTCAGTGACCTTGATGAAGGACGAATGTGCCTGCTGGGGTTTCTCGGGGAACTTTCTTCCACTCGGTGTGACAGACAGACAAGCATGACTGGAAACACGGAGGCATTATTAGGCGAGACTTACGCCCGTCTCCCGGCACCGAGAACGGGAAGTGTCAGGGGGAGCCCTCTTCCCACCCCCTCGGAGAAGTGAGGCGAAGGCTCGTAACAGACGGTGGTGAAAATGCCCGCACAAAGTGGCCGCACCCCAGGGAGAATGACACTACGCGCCCTTGGCAGGCTGCACGCACGCACGCACCTGTTGCGTCACGGACGGACATCGGCCACACCCATCTGCTGAGCGCTACCCCGCGCCAGGTTTCCTGTGCTGTGGATGCAATGATGCTGTCCTCAGAGAGTTGAAGATAAACTGTGAGGCAGGACAGCCGTCCGCATTACGTCAAGTATCGACGACTATTGCAGACGTGGCCACCGCCATGTTTACGCTGCTACTTATTATGGGCAGGGGTTTTTTTAGGAGAAAAAATTTTATTTGCTCTTATTCACCCAAGTTTGTAATTTCTTGATTAAATCTTTCTGCGGAGTATTTATGACTCCGGCAGGTAGGGCACTTCTAAGTGGAGCCGCTGCAGCGCAGGGGTGTGGGAGGGAGCGCTCCGTGTCTACTGAGCATTTGCAAATCCATTTCTTCTGAGAAACAGTGGCTCTGATAAAAGCCTATCAAAGAACAGAGTTACCACAGGGCTTCGAGTTGTTCGGGGAGCGCTAAGGTGAACATGGTAACCTGCTAAGGGAAACACACCCAAATGAGTTATCCTAAACTTGTCTGAACGCCACAATGTCGGGTTTTAACACGATGGCACAGAATCTTTGTTTCTCTAGTGGCTTCTGAGAGACCCAACAGCAACAAGATGGGAAGCAGAAATGACCTCTCTGGGGAGTCTGGAGGGATTCAAAACCCTAAACTGTAAGAGAAAAGGGAGCACTGCCCAGAGCCAGTGGCGGTCAGTCGGGGCGTCGGAGTCGGGGCGGGGAAGACACCAGACAGCCCGGCGGAGAGGCCGTCTCACAGCCAGTGACGGTCCTGGACTCCGTTTTTGTGGTCATGAGAATCGATTCGGGTGCGCTCTGCCGCCTCATGCTTTGTGCAAGTGCTTACGAAGCCGGAAAGGCGCAGAAACACACCACGTTTGCTGGGAGTGTTGGTAAGGAAGGCTGGAGAAGGCGGATTCCCAGCTACGATCGCTGCTGGTGGGGAAAACCAAGACCAAGATACCTCCATGGCGCACACAAACCACACTGTCAAAGGAAGGCCTGCTAAGTAGAAACAGCCCGTACCCCTTCCCTGAGGAAATACTTTGCAATGACTCCTCCAGGAAGAGCTCGCCTCTTTTAACATGTATAATGAAGTGAGGACATGGGATCTAATCAGTTAAACTGCATGAAATAAAAGGAAGAGCACAACAGGAAAATCAAGTTTCAGACAAACAACATGATCTTCCCACCAAAAATACCGTTACAGATCTGATGAACTGTGAATGAATGTACGAAATCAACATGGCAACGAAGAAATTGCTCTGGTAAAGCAAGTTTGAAAGAGAAGCTTCCAGGTTTCCAGGAGGGAGATGGAGGCTGGTCAGAGGAGACCACCGGCCAGCAGAGCTCGGGAAAGACGCATTCCTCCAGGAAGGAAGCCACCCTGGAAGAAAGGAACATCAGTGCTGCAGCAAAGGGCATGAGTAGGACGGAGGGAGCTCAGTGTTCAGGGGCTGGAGAGAAAGTCCGAGGTGGGCAAGACCCGCGGTGGGAATCTAACATACACACACTGTCACTGGGCCAGAGAACATAAGCAATAACCTGGAAGAAATAGTTTTTTAAGTTTATTTATCTGTTTTGAGAGAGACAGAGACTGCATGAGTGGGGGAGGGGCGGAGAGAGCTGGAGACAGAATCCTAGGGCAGAACCTGATGCAGGGCTCGATCTCATGCACTGTGAGATCACGACACGGCCCAAAATCAAAAGTCAGACGCTAAACCTACTGAGTCACCCAGGCATCCCAACAATTTTTTTAAGGATTTTATATTTTTAGATTTTTTAAGATTTTTTTTTTTTTGAGAGCGAGAGAGAGAGAGCATGAGCAGGGGAGGGACAGAGAGAGGAGACGGAAATCCCAAGCAGGCTCTGCGCTGTCAGCACAACGCGATTCGGGGCTCGACCTCATGAACCGAGAGACATGACTTGAGCAAAAACCAAGAGTCGGATGCTCAACCGACTGAGCCACCCAGGCACCCAGAGATGGTATAAATATTTTAAAATACAATCATAGAACACTTTTCTCAACTCGAAAAGACATCCACTTCCTCAGTGTTCCTTAGGAGCAACCAGCAGAGAACAATCAGCGCTGACATGCCCTACAAGATGAGCGTGTTTTTGTGCGCGAGCAGATTTCCGCTGGACCCCAAGGGCAGCTGGCTAACGCTGGAAGACAGTGCAGTGAGGTCTGCAGAGTGCAGGACAAAATGGAGCTGAGGCCATTTGAAATGAAGCAGACTCTTGTTCAATTCTAAAGACCAGAGGTATTGGTTTTTTAATATATAATAATTTGAGAAACCGCTGCAGGAGACACCTGAGACCGTGGACAGGCGGACGAGAGGCCGGGGCGGGGTGCCTACCTCCCTGTTGCACTAAGAGGAAACAAAGCGAGGACTGCGGACACGGAACAGTACACAGAACGTGGGTCACAGAGCAGCGGACAGCTACGGAGCATAACTGAGAGAGGAGGGGGGGTGGCATGGCCTGTGACAGGTGCTGCAGACACGGGCTTCCTCATCGGGGACAGCAGAGACCCGGACAGATCGCCACAGCTGATGAACGAGTTAAAAGAGAAATATGTTTTTATTTTTTTAAATATTTTAATGTTCATTTATATTTGAGAGAGAGAGAGAGAGAGACAGAACACAAGAGGGGTAGAGTTAGACAGAGAGGGAGACACAGAATCTGAAGCAGCTCCAGGCTCCGAGCTGTCAGCACAGAGCCCGACGCGGGGCTCGAACCCACGAACCGTGAGGTCATGACTTGAGCTGAAGTCGGACACTTAACTGACTGAGCCACTTCACTGAGCCAGCCCTGAGAAGTATGTTTTCAAAAATATGAAAGGAAACATTACGGAAAACGTAAGATTAAAATGGCTTATTGGCGGTGAGGAAGGGAAGGAAATACAATATGTTTGTCATTGCTTATGATAAGGAGTCAGTGGATTTTATCCAAAGAAATAGGGGATTAAGGGCTTCGAATTTAATTACAACTTTAACGAGTCATCAAAGGAAGCCTTTACATCAAACTACATAGCAAGATTTAAATATTACTAAAAACAGAATGTATAGTATGGAATAGATATAAAACTATGTCAAATAAGCACATGTAAATGCGTTAAATTAACACAGAAAGAAAAAAAAACACTTAACTATTGGGTCACAAAGCAAAATCGAGCAGTGTTCTGCGTGCTAGAAATATACCCGAATAGAATAAAAATCTTTGAAGGCAGAAGGGTGAGTGCAGGCGCGGCAGTGAATGCAGAGGGGAAGCAAGCCGGTCCCAGCCTAACGAGGGGAAGGTTCAGGAAAACAGCATCGAAAGGGGGCACTTCCCAGTGGCGAGGGCACAACCCGTAGCCAAGACACCAAGGTGCCCGCTCACACTGGTCACAAATACCCAGCCACCGAATGCAGGAGCAGTGCTCTTCTCAGAGCTGAAAGCAGCCCTACAAGGAAGGGCACGCGGAAGGCACGCTAACAGAGCTCCGGGCCGCTCAGTTCCTAACGGGGCGAGGGGACGAAGATAAGTGACCCAAGACCAAAATAACGTATTTAGTCACTTTTTCCAAGTGACAATAATACAAACTGTTTAATGGAGAATACAGAGAGCTGTGGAATAGTCCAGAAAGTAAATACGTGCAAGCATCATTCTCCGGTCAAATTGCAGTGAAAACAAGAATTTATAACAAAAACAAGAAACAAAAGAAACATAAGAAACAAAAGAACAGCCCCTGTGAGCTGGACATTTTTAACCCATCTCTTCACCCATTCTCAACTCAAAAAGGAATGAAAGCCCAACAGCAGAATAGCTCGATGATGACGATAATAAAACCTCGACTTACAGAACCTAGGAGTCACGCCTAACAGAGGGCTCAGAGGAAACCGCACAGCTTTGGAGAACATCAGACTCACTCATTTGGATCACTTAGCAAAAAAGTGGGGGTCTACGTCAGGCATTGTCTCAACAGCGGGCAAAAGAGACGGAAAGCCCGTTGCCGGAGGCGTGTCCGTCCCAGTAAAGGCAAACAACAAAGGGAGAAATATGGATTCACATGGAAGGTGATAAACATTTGAAAAGAAAATAAGTTAGGAAAGGGAATTAGAAAGTCTTGGGGGTGGAGAAGGTTAAAAATATATTTTTAGTATTTTTTTAGGTCTGCTTATTTTGAGAGCGAGAATACAAGCTAGGAAGAGACAGAGAGAGAGAGATGGGGAGGGAGAGAGACTCTCAAGCAGAATCGATGCAGGGTTTGAGCACACAAACCATGAGATCGTGACCTGAGCCGAAGTCGGATGCTTAACTGACCGAGCCGCCAGGGAGCTCTGCAGACTGGAATTTTGACGAGGACGGTCAGCACAGCCCAGCTGAGACGCTGGCATTTGAGGAAAGGAGGAGGTGAGCCATGCGTCTCTCTGGGGGGAAGGTTCCTGCGCGGCAGGGACAGAACGTGGTGCCAGGTGAGAGCCCTGTATCGCCGCCACGTAACACGAAGAGTCTCGCCACACGCCGGCGGCAGGCATTTGGGGAGATGCAGGGCTCGACAGCCGTGCCCTCGGACGCGCGGGCCTGCGGCTGGAGACGGGCGTGAAGTCAGCCACCGGCGGTGCACAGACCCCCCCGGCCGTCAGAACGGCCCGGCATCCGGGGTGATGGGAGCGTGTCCCCGAGGCGAGCACAGATTTGATTCTGTCCCTGATGTAATGAGGGCCGCCCAGCGTCCCTAGTGAGTGCCAGCAGGGCACAGCAACTCCGTCGTGCCCGCCCGGGGGCCGCGTCGGGGGGTGAAGGGGGTGTAGGCGCGGCGCGGTCTCCCTCCCTCCCTCCCAGTCTTGCTCCTTCCAAAGGCAGGACGGTGTGAGGCCCAGCCAGGCGCCCCATCGGGCAGGCAGGGCCCCGCGGCGAGCCCGTGTGGACGGTGGGCGCGTGTGGACGGTGAGAGCGCGTGGACGGTAAGCATGTGTGGACTGTAAGTGCGTGTGGACAGTGAGTGCGTGTGGACGGTGAGAGTGCGTGGAATGTGAGTGCGTGTGGACGGTGACCGCGTGTGGAAGGTGACCGCGTGTGGACCGTGAGCACGTGTGGAATGTGAGCGCATGTGGACAGTGAGAGCATGTGGACGTGGGCGTGTGTGGACGGTGAGCGCGCGTGGACGGTGAGCGCGTGTGGACGGTGAGCGCGTGTGGACGGTGAGCGTGTGTGGACCGTGAGCGCGTGTGGACGGTGAGCCCGTGTGGACCGTGACCGCGTGTGGACGGTGAGCATGTGTGGACTGTAAGCGGGTGTGGACTGTGAGCAGGTGTGGACTGTGAGCGCGTGTGGACGGTGAGAGCGCGTGGACTGTGACCGCGTGTGGACGGTGACCGTGTGGAAGGTGACCGCGTGTGGACCGTGAGCACGTGTGGAATGTGAGCGCGTGTGGACGGTGAGAGCACGTGGACGGTGAGCGCATGTGGACGGTGGGCGCGTGTGGACGGTGAGCGCGCGTGGACGGTGAGCACGTGTGGACCGTGAGCGCGTGTGGAATGTGACCACATGTGGAATGTGAGCGCGTGTGGACGGTGAGCACGTGTGGACCGTGAGCGCGTGTGGACAGTGAGCGCGTGTGGACGGTGAGAGCGCGTGGACTGTGACCGCGTGTGGACGGTGAGCATGTGTGGACTGTAAGTGCGTGTGGACTGTGAGCGGGTGTGGACTGTAAGTGCGTGTGGCCTGTGAGCGGGTGTGGAATGTGACCACGTGTGGAATGTGAGCGCGTGTGGACTGTGAGTGCGTGTGGACTGTGAGCGGGTGTGGAAGGTGACCGTGTGTGGACCATGAGCGTGTGTGGACTGTGAGCAGGTGCGGAATGTGAGTGCGTGGACTGTGACCACATGTGGAATGTGACCACATGTGGAATGTGAGCGCGTGTGGACTGTGAGCGCGTGTGGACTGTGAGCACGTGTTGACTGTGAGTGGGTGTGGAAGGTGACCGCGTGTGGACTGTGACCGCGTGTGGACTGTGAGCACGTGTGGACTGTGACCGCGTGTGGAATGTGACCACATGTGGAATGTGAGCGCGTGTGGACTGTGAGCGCGTGTGGACTGTGAGCACGTGTTGACTGTGAGTGGGTGTGGAAGGTGACCGCGTGTGGACTGTGACCGCGTGTGGACTGTGAGCACGTGTGGACTGTGACCGCGTGTGGAATGTGACCACATGTGGAATGTGAGCGCGTGTGGACTGTGAGCGCGTGTGGACTGTGAGCACGTGTTGACTGTGAGTGGGTGTGGACTGTGAGCGTGTGTGGACTGTGAGCAGGTGTGGAATGTGAGTGCGTGGACTGTGACCACGTGTGTGGAATGTGCCTCTGCGGTCAGCTCTTCTCACAGAGCCCTGAGGCTGACTCCAAGGTCAAGTCCACTGTGTGTGAGTCAGGGGAGGGAGGGTCGCTCACCTTTGATTACGGGCCCTTTTCTTTCTCAAAGCAGACCCTGGGGAGAGTGTGAACAGTGAAACGCCCCGTCTTCCCTGGTGCATCAGAGGTGCTGAGCTGATCAACAGGACTGCCTACGATGTGTCAGCCACTCACTCGCGTGAGACGTGGGCCGAGCAGCTCGGTTCTGTAACACTGCCCCTCTGCCCTGTGATCAACTAGGTCCTTTTCCTCCCCATCCCACAGATGAGGAAACTGAGGCCCGGAGAGTACTTTGCCCTGACTTGACAGACTAGCCGAGGCAGCTGGGGGGGGGGGGGGGCGGTCTAGAAGCCCGCCTCCTCGCTGTGCACAGAGCCCCCCGCCCTCCACTGCAGACCTCGGGATGGAGCCTGCAGACCAGGTGGGGCTGCGGCCTGCCCCTTACACCCCTAAATAGTACAAACGCCCTGCAGGCTGCAGGGTATAAATAACAAATTCCATCACACCCTGACACTCGCGTGGGAGGCGGGTGGGGCTCACCTGGGCCACAAACACAGCCAAGCGTTCAGCTCTGACAGACCGTGTGGCACCCCAGAAGCTGGCCGCGGTTGGGATCCTGTCCCTCCCACCGGACGGGTGGGCGTGGAGACGCAGGCCCGGGCGGCTCGGTCTCACAGGCGCCCCCTGACTTACTGAGCTTCACGGATACCTCGCTGCTTCCCAGGACCGCCTTCGACACACGGCCCCGATGTAAGAACCAGACATCGCGAGCCAAGTAAAATCCTCTCCCCGTAGATTACTTTTTCGAGGAAGTTTGCCGACACAGATCTCTTCTTTGCAGCAAATTAGAGTTTCCCAAAGTGATTCAAGATGTGAGATGAGCAAAGACTGTAACCTAAAACTGTGTATTTATTTTAGAGCAGGTTATAGAAACACAACAACAGCAGCAACATAACCAGCCCATCAAACCTGTGACTTCAGTACTGATGCAAAGTTGTCTTTGTAATGAGCCAGAACCGCGCGGGGGCAGCGGCCTGGAGGATAATGCCACAAACCCCACACACCACCAGGCTGGCTGCGGAGACGTGACTCTTTTCCTGAGCACAGACAGCCTTAGTTTTTCCATGTTCCTCAAGCTCAGAAATACAAAAAAGGCGTTGTGGTGTTTGGGGGATGAGAACAACTGAATCTGGCCACACCGGACACAACAGGTGTATCCCTGGGGGCCGGTGGGGAGCCGCTCCCCCCCCACCCCACTGTGGCGGCAGGTCCTGGCCCACCCCGAGGCCAGCGGGGAGGTGGCAGACGTCACACCTGTGAGCGCGGTCCCCTGCTCGCCTGGGTCCTGCCCAATCCTGCCAGGCTTTTATTATTTTTAAAAAACGTTTATTTATTTATTTTTGAGAGAGAGCACGCAGGCAAGCAGGGGAGGGGCAGAGAGAGAGGGAGGCACGGAATCCGAAGCAGCTCCGGGCTCTGAGCTGTCAGGCAGACCCCCACGTGGGGGTTGAACCCACGCACTGTGAGATCAGGGCCTGAGCCCAAGTCGGACGCCTCATGGACTGAGCCCCCCAGCGCCCCCTCCCCCAGCGCTTTCCTGGCTGGGGGCAGAGGATGCGGCAGGAGGCCCAGAGCCGGGAGTGGCTCCCACTAACACCGCTAAGGAAGCAGAGCCTCAGTCCCTCTGTCCGCAGAGGCTCCAGGAAACAGGCTCCTCGTGGAAATGTGACCCGAGGCACCCGTGGGGCTCTGTGCTGCTGAGGGGGTGGTATTTGTTACGCAGCCACAGACGGCACGTGCAGGGAGCATGCTCTTTCCTTCCTCAAGGTGGAGCATCTGTACGAGGCCCCCCATGGCACCCACGTCGACCCAGAGCCGCCACGCCAGGCACTCCCGTCTTTGCCTCGACAGCCTGTCCACAGTCACAGGGTCACCTCTCCACCGATTATTTCCTGAACCAAGGACCAGAATGATGGACAGAACAGCTGTGCCCTCTGCCTACCACAGCAGGGCACTGACGACCTTCTTCGTGTCCAGAGTTGTGTTATTTTTAAGAAAGCCACATTTCCTGGGGCGCCTGGGTTCAGTGGGTTCAGCGTCCGACTTGGGCTCAGGTCACGATCTCACGGTTCGTGGGTTCGAGCCCTGCGTCGGGCTCTGTGCTGACAGCTCGGAGCCTGGAGCCTATTTCCCATTCTGTGTCTCCCTCTCTCTCTGACCCTCCCCTGCTTGTGCTCTGTCTCAGTCTCTCTCTCTCTCTCAAAAATAAATAAACATTTAAAAATTTTTCAAAGAAAGCAAGCCAAGTTCTGTAAGAATACGCCTGGAGACACGAAAGCACACTCCTCCCCGCAGCGTCTCTGCTGCCCCCACCCCCACCCGGGACCCGAGGCTTAGGCTCTGCTCTGGAGGTCCTCCTGGTGAGCTGGCCGATGACGGTGCCTGGCCGGCCCGGCCGGGGAGCTGCCACGTGTCCACAGCTGGGGAAGCCAGGCCATCGGCGTGGAGGCTGGGGGGCCACACTGCATCCCCAGCACCGCACAAACAGGAGTGTGTTTGCGGTCTGCGCTCTCCGGCCCCGCCCCCACCCTGGGGTCTGGATGGGCCTGCCTGTCCCGGGGTACGTGGTCTCCCCTTTCAGCCCCCGCTGTCCCCGCCCACGGTGCTGCCCATGGTGGCATCTGCTTCTTAGGTGACAATGTCATTTTCAGATTTTCTGCACAAGCCGCGGCTCGTGCCAACGACGGCAGCTCGAGCATCAAAGAGCCGGGACAGGGGGGCAGTGGGGCCGGCGGAGGGGCCTCGCCTTGTCCTGTGTCTGGCACCGCTGGTCATGGCAGAGACCCTCCTCAGTCAGGGGCTCGGGGCGGCGGCGAGGCCGAGAAGCCGGGTCCCCGCTGCTGGGGAGGCGTCCCTGAGAGCCCAGCCGATGGCAGGCCTGGGCCCTTCTAGAACAGCATTCTGCTCTCCACCCCCGGGCCCTCAGCCCCACTGCGGCGTGGGGGACACACGCGTGTGAGTGGCCCCTGCGCCCAGCCTGCCCTCCCACGCACGGCCCCGGGGAAATGCAGGTGGGGATGTAGGGCGATGTTTGCACACGCTGAGGCGCTGAAGGCCACACCGGGCTCCGCGACAGCACCTTCCTCACGTCGCTTCACACCTACCGCATTCCTGCTNNAGTGAACTGCTTGAAAAGCACTTACAGGCTCAATACTTGACCCTCCATTCCTCAGCAGGCACCCCCAAGAATAAGCACATAGACACTGCACCCGGTGTGCATCTCCAGAGACGCGGAGCCAACACGGTGAGGGCAGGGAATTCATGTTACGAAAGTGGCTCCCCCAGCCGTGGGGGCCGCGGGCTGGGGATCCAGGCTGAGTGGGTGCTGCCGGCCAGAGTCTCAAGTCTGCAGGACACACCAGCCGACTGGAAACGCGGGCAGCCGGGAGGCAGAATTCCTTCCTCTGCAAACCTCAGTCTTTGCTTTGAAGGCCTTCAACTGATTGGACGAGGCCACCCACAGAGTCAGCTGATGTGCTCATCACATCTAAGAACAAAAAAAAGCCTTCCCGGTGATCTAGGCCGGCGTGTGACCAGGCAGCTGGGCCAAAGTGACAAGATTAACTATCCCGATCGTACGACGGTTAGAAGTGATCATGTTATTTGAATAAGAGCTTGAATAAGATTCAGGGTTCAATACTTACCCCCCCCCCTGAAAACTAAGGTAGAGATGCTCCTTTGAGCTCCTTTGTGCAAAAGAAAGACGGTAACGGGGATGTTGCTGTGGGAGCTGGGCCAGCAGACAACACAGAGGGGCTCTGGCGGGAGCAGGGAGGGGCAGAAACCCCTCATTTCTCCAGTGGGGGATCTGCCCCCCAAATACCTGAAACTACCCGAAGTGGGGGGAAGCCTGAAACTATAACTAACAACGTCCAAACGTCGGCCGCTGAGGTTTGCGCCCGCCCTCAGCACGCGGGAGCCGAACCCGGGGCCCCTGAACGAGCAGGGTTCTGGCGGGTCCTGGGGCGCAGCCAGGCGGGTGGGGGGCCACCAGCAGCACAGGGGTCTGCACGCACGTCCGAGGCCCTCCGGCCTGTGCGGGACTGAGACCACCTGCTGGCTTTCTGCGCCCGCCTGCGTCGCACAGCCTCAGCGGCAGGCCCGGCGTCCCCCGGGGACAGGCACGGACGACCTTCACCCGTGACCCGACTTTGGTGCACCCCCCAGGCTGGTGCTCCGGAGGGCAGGCAGGGAGAAGGCGCGGGGAATCGCCTCGTGTGAGGACCGGGGGGCTTTAAGGGAAGACACGGAAACTCTTGGTGCCCAAACTCCTCACCCCCCGTCCCCGCTCACAGAGCCCGTGGGACCCTCAGCCTGTCCCACTGCTGCCCGGTGCCGTAAAGCCCCACCCGCGGCCCGGGGTACGAGGATGCACATGCACAGGCCCCAGGGCGCCGCTGCATCTGCGCTCCTCCGAAGGAGCCCAGTCCCTGTTACTACTCCGCGACCTTTCCTTCCAGCCACCCGCTACCTACGCGTGGGACGATTTTTCCACCCCAATATTTTAACTAGGAAATTTCCAGATGACTAATAACTCAAAGTATGTTTTTCAAGATGTGCTTTTCATTTCACTGTGAAACTGTACCCTGCGGGAAGGGTATTACATTCTGTTCCAGTAATTACTACAGTCTAACAAGCCACCCCAAACTTTGTGCCGTGAAGTGACAACCCATACTCGCAGGGTCTGGGGGTTAGGGGTCAGCGCTGGGGGTGTTACCGAGGAAGGTGCCTCTTCTCTGTGACGCTGGGCTGCCACCGGGCACCCTCAACCGGCAGGGGCTGGAATCATCTGGAAGCCTCTCCCGAGTGACCTGGAGGTGAGCCCACCTGGGACTGTTCCCCTAGGGAGTCTGCGTGTGGACTCACCGGGGCTGGGGCTTCTAGAAGTGTGATCCCCTCCAGGGCACCCGCGTGGAAGCCTCCATCATTGCTTCCAAACCATCCGCCGGTTACCAGCCAGTCTCTGGGTAGGCCTGATCCAAGGGAGGGATTTGCACCCCCCAACTCTCGAGAGAAGATGGCATCAAGGCCATTCTGCAGACAAGCTTCTGTCACCAAAGCCATCTTTGGAAAATCAACACCGCCCCTCAGCCTGATGATGGTGAGGTGGGAAAGGGCGTGAGCACCTGCTCCTTCCTTCTGCAAATCCCACCCACATTTCAGAGAGAAGCTGTTTGGTGTCTGCTCTTCTCTTTTTATTTTATTTTTTAATGTTTATTTATTTTTGAGAGAGAGAGAGACAGACTGAGTGCAGGCAGGGGAGGGGCAGAGAGAGGGAGGCGCAGAATCCGAAGCAGCTCCAGGCTCTGAGCTGTCAGCACAGAGCCTGATGCAGGGCTCGAACTCATGAACTGTAAGATCATGACCTGAACCGAAGTCAGACGCTCAACTGACTGAACCACCCAGGCGCCCCTTGTGTCCTCTCTTCTGACGTTTTGTTGTCTTGTTTTGGGTTCCCCGGGTCAAATGAAGAGCCCATTTTTATATATATATATATTTTTTATTTGTTCCTAGGAGAGAAAGAGAGAGACAGCGTGAGCAGGGGAGGGTCAGAGAGAGAGGGAGACACAGACTCTGAAACAGGCTCCAGGTTGAGCTGTCAGCACAGAGCCCGACGCGGGGCTCGAACCCACAAACCGTGAGATCATGACCTAAGCGAAAGTTTAGACGCTTAACCGACTAAGCCACCCAGGCGCCCCAAGAGCCCATTTGTTATGTCTTCCTGTTACACGTCCTAGATGCACACAAATTCTGCTCCATGATTAAGATAAAAGGGAGGAGTATAAGATAGGTTTTTATCTTTTAACCTTGGTTGTCAACAGAGTGGTCATGTCATGTCCTGTATTCCTTCTGGAATGTCCTTAATCTCTTCCTTCAAGATTGCATTTGGTGCACTAATGGTAGTGTGGAAAGCAAGGCCCATGAGCAACCTCAGCATGTGGAAGACAGGGACAGACAGACAGGCAGAGGCGGCGGCGGGAAATCCTACGAATGACCTGCTGGAAGCCACCTTCAGCATTAGACTGTACGGGCTGCAAAGTCATAACAAAGACCTAGAAAAACAGTGGCTCTACAAGCCGCCCTGGCTGATGTGACAGTCTGCCACTTTAACTCACGGCATCAGTCTCTGGGTTTCAGGCAATGAGCCCAACTGTCCTATTTCCCAGCTGGCGAGGGGAATGGCGGAGCAGTCGTGGCCAGCCACTCTCTCTCCCCTCTCATTGGCCCAAACTTGCTCACGTGGTGCTGTCCAGCAGCAAAGGAGGCTGGGAAATGTAGTCTCCAGTCCATGTGCCCCATTAAAACTCTGAGGGTTTCCAAGAGGAAGAAAGAAAGAATGCATAGTGAGGAGTGCTGGCTGTCTCTGCCCTGCTCTCATATTTCCCTTCGCAAATTCTCGTGAAGAAGCAGTTTATGGGACTGCGGTATGGTATTGGACACAGGGAAGCGCTTGCTATTGGCTGCTAGTCCCGATTGCCATGGCAACCACACTGACTGGTAGGTGCTGTCCACAAGGCCATCTTTTTCTTCTGCGCCTTTGGGCATAAACAACAAGCAACAAGCAAGTTGGTAAGAAAGAAATCCTGTGGACTGAATGCCGACTGTCTCGTGGTCTTTGGTTCTTCCTGACATTGTCAGTCTCGATCTTTCTTCCTTGTGGCTGCGATATGATTTGCACACGAGAAACAGAAATGTGATTTCCTGGGGCATCCAGGTGGCTCAGCTGGTTGAACGTCCAACTTCGGCTCAGGTCATGATCTCACGGTTCGTGAGTTCGAGCCCGGCATTGGACTCTGTGCTGACAGCTCAGAGCCTGGAGCTGCTTCAGATTTTGTGTCTCCCTCTCTCTCTGCCCCTCCCTCATTTCATACTCTCCCCCCACCAAAAAATAAACATTAAAAAATTTTTAATGTGATTTACTAATATTTGTCTCTCCAGGCTTCTGGATGAAAGCTGACACACATGTGGAGAGCCAGTTGTGGCAGGTCGTGTGTGTGTGTGTATGTGTGTGCGTGTTGGGGGAGTGGGGACAGAGTGAAGCTTGCCCCCTGGGCTCCATCTCGTGTTTTGAGGGTCTTTCTTTTCTCTTCTCTTTGCAAACCCTTGCCCCATCATTATTTACCCACACTTTTCCCCACTCAGTACCTACCAGTGCCTTTGCACTTGAACAGCAAGTGTAAAGCTGTGTTCTGTGGACTAATGTTTTGTGAGATGCTAATGGAGCCTCCAAAGTGAAAGTATTTGTTGCTGTCATGTAATTAATGGGAATGGCAGCCTCTACCCTAGACACCCACATGTACTAGAGAAAAGTCAAGGTTCTCCATGAAAAAAGAAAATCGCATGATAGAGGTTCCATCCCTTGTTTGTCAAATTTATTTCAGCTGAAAACACAGGTTGACGAGTACCTATTGGAAAACGCCCACTCAGCCCTGCTGCTGTGAGGCGCACAGAGAAAGTGCTGAGCTCCAGGGCCATATCCCAGCTCTTCCTCCAGCTGGGCGTGGGCCTTAGCTCCTTTACTTAAAAACCGGGTATCATACTACTTACCCTGGGGTGAGTGTGAGGGCTCATGGAAGAACGTACGTAAAGCTCCGTGTCTGGCATATAACAGAACCTCAACAAAAGAGACTTGATTATCTTTGCGGGACAGGCCATCATGTAATAAGAGCTCAGTGGGCCAGTGCGGTAAGCAGTCTGTGCCAGGAGTGGTGAAGGGTTCCTCCGGAACCCTCTCCCAGGCCGATGCTACTGGTGTCTATTGGGTCTATGTCCTATCCACTGAGATGCTTGGCTGCACTGGGAAGGTCTGGTTCATTTCTGCCTGACTCGCACCTTCCAGGTTGTGCAGGATAAGCCCTGAAGACAGGGCGGGCTCCTGCTGACCCCCCTCGGCTCTACGACCAGCATCCTGAGGACACAGACGGCAGCCAGCACCTGGCTCCAGGATGCAGACGAGAGACCAGCCAGGAGGGACAAGGGGTCCCCGTCCAGGTGAGTCATGCTCAGTGATGGCGGCACTGGCGAGATGCACTGCCTTTGTAGGAGTCTGGGACCGGGGGCTTCTCGTCTTCAGGGCTGCGGAGCCCTGCTGCAGAGTCTGGGGGGCGGGGGGGCCCAGCTGGCCTCCCCTCATTTGAGAGCTCCCTTAGCCGGGGTAAGGGCATCTGCTCTCACGGTCTCCGTGACAACCACAGGAAGCCTGGAGTGACGGACAAACAGGACCTGCGTCAGGGAGGCCAGCCCACCGGCTGGCTGGTGTCCAAGAAAGGGCCGGTCCTACCCGACGCCCAAATCAGAGTGTGGGCTCCGCACGGGAATTTTGCCGGGCTTTTCAGTAGACACCAGCGAGGTTATCCCTGGCCCTGCTGGCAGCCGACGCCCACCCCTAACGTCTGTCTCGTGCCACAGCAGCCCCGGGCCAGCTTTGCCACTCCTGGTCGGGAAACGCGGAAGACACAGAACTTGACCGTAACCCTGGGTTCTGAGTTTTTGGGCTATTTAAGCCGGAACAGATGCTTATTGTCCTCCGGCCAGCGTAACAACAACAACAGCAAAGCAGAGGGTCTTACGTGGCGTGGGATTGACACAGGCTGCCCGCGTGTATTATTCACAAAGTGGCTCATTCCCACCACGTGTGCAGGATCTGGAGCAGGGACTACAGCCTGTGTGTCCTAAACGACAACCTGCAGCCTCGACCGCCGTCCCGGGGGACACCCTGCAGCCTCGACCGCCGTCCCGGGGGACACCCTGCAGCCTCGACCGCCATCCCAGGGGACAACCTGCAGCCTCGACCGCCACCGTCCTGGGGGACAACCTGCAGCCTCGACTGCCATCCCGGGGGACAACCTGCAGCCTCGACTGCCTTCCTGGGGGACAACCTGCAGCCACGACTGCCGTCCCGGGGCCCCCTTTTTCCTAGTTCCCATGTGGATGGGCGACAACTCAAGCGTGCCCCACAGGTGAAAGCCGCAGGAAGACAAGGCCACGTGGCCACGCCGGCCCCCCTCCCAACCGATACTCTGTTTCCCCACGACAGGCTTTGCTCAGCCGCGGATGGCGACCACGGCTCCTGAAACCAAACCGACCATCCTTCCCGGCCTTTCCAGCTACCAAATAAGGTGAAAGCGTTCACGAGTCACAGACCATAAAACCCATGTGGCCGGTGTGGAAGAGACCGTGTATCTTAAAGGGAAGGCAAGGAATCTGCGCTGCATAACAAGTTCAGTGTTTTTGTGTGGTTCATTCTAAAAATGGAAAGTAGAATGTGGGGCCTGAGAGTTTATGGGCACAGAGGTAATAAATCATTCTGGGGGGCAAAACTATCTTTAGCAAAATTTTACAGGCGACGCAGAAGTTCTAGGAAGGTGGAGGGTGTTCGTATGATGGGGATGGAGGTGAGCTCCTCACGGTGCTGCACACCAGGCCTGGCCATGCCTGGTGAGATTCTAGAAGGCCCGCCTGTGAGACTGGGTGCCGCAAGAAGGATCGCACTGCACTTCCTCGAGGATGCAAGGGGGGCAGCATCTCACCCCTGCCTCACCAGGACGCGCCACAGAAGCCCGGACCCCTGTCCCCGGGATGGCCGCGGAACTTGCTGGCACCTGCTGCTGGCACCCCAGCCTCTCTGAGTCGTTGCTCCGTGCCCACAGAAGGCCGGCAAGTCTCAACCCGAATTGAAAGGTGGCATCCCTTCCCCTACAAAGCGGAAGCCGTTTTTCTCTAGCAGCTGAGTTAGTCCTATGGCTGCATTGCAGGAACTAAGTGGGGAACATGATAAACGCGGGAAAACTGAATCGCACGCGTCTTCTTCAGACGTGTCTGTCCCTTGTTCTATTGTTTTCACGTATTTCCCGAAGGGCGGGTCCTGTGTTCCCTCGGACGCATGCAGAGTAACAATCACTCGTGCTGATTGGCTGCCATTTGCCGAGACGCTCATATACATTTCCTGTTCAAACCCTGTGGTTACTTTAATCAGTAAAGAATGGAGTAGGATCTTCCAGTCTGCGTTTTACAGACGACGACACTGAAGTTGAATCATTAGCAGAATCTCACAGTTAACGAACGCGATTCGGATGCCCGGTTTCTGAGCCTCACATGCCTGCAGCTGCTCCCCTGGCCGGGGCCGCGAGCCGCCCGCACGCCGTCCCCTCCCTGCCAGGCGCCCCGGCTCAGGTTCTTGGATGCTGAAAAGAGGGATTCAGCCTTGGAGTATTTCTCCACAAGGATCTGTCTTGCCCAAATCCAGAACGAAACCAAGAGAGCTAACAGCTTATTATACCGACAACAGTCAACAGGTGTCTTCTGTAGGCGCAGCAAACACTATCGCAAAGGGCCTTTGAGAAAGGGATCACGTCCATTTTTTAAAGTATTTCCTGCAAACAGATACGCTGCTAATTCAAACCACCTACGAGACCAATCTAAATCAGGGGATATATATACGGAAACTTCTTTCATGAATCAGAAAGGCTGGGCTGGGATTCACCCCTTCTTGGTATGTAGGTGAACACATCTCAACCGCGTGTTTCTCGTAAGCGGTTTATCATACATGCAACTTCCAACATACGTGCTCTTCCCAGGCATTAATACTCTCATGTAAACCTCGCTTCACAGAAACCTGGTGTCCCCTGAGTAGCTAAATGCCACCACAGAGCATGGTCTGTGTGTCACCATGACCATTTTGTTTTCAAGTCATGGCCCCTGGAAAGAGAGAGATGGAGGAAGGGGTGTATTCTTCAGGGGAGAGGAGGCAGAGTGCACAGGCGTGAAGGCATTCATGATGCCAACTGTTACACGTCTGAGGAAGTGACAGAGGACAGAGGAAAGATGCACGGGGCCCTCAGTTCCCAGGCCCGGGGGGAAATCAGCACGGGGTGGGGAGGGGGCCCCGCTGGACACGACAGGGTCCCGCTCCTCCCTGCCAGTTGGGGACAGTCACAGTCTTCAGCTCACACAGCCGGGCCTGCTGAGGGCCCCGTCGGCACTGGACAGCTGTGGGCCCCACGACCCAGGCACAATGGGATCCCATCGCTCACGACAGAAGGTGCTACCCACCGGCACAGGGACGACCCCGTGGAGCCAGTGTGGCAGGTTTGTTTACAACATTCTCGGGGCGCCTGCGTGGCGCAGTTAAGCATCTGACTTCGGCTCAGGTCATGATCTCGTGGTTCATGGGTTCGAGCCCCGCGTTGGGCTCTGTGCTGACAGCTCAGAGCCTGGAACCTGCTTTGGATTCTTGTCTCCCTCTCTCTCTGCCCCTTCCCTGCTCCCGCTGTCTCTGTCTCTCAAAAATAAATAAATGTTTAAAAAAACAAAAAACAAAACATACTCTTCCCACAGGATCCAACAACTGCACCCCTTGGTTTTTACCCAAAGGAGCTGACAACTTCTTTCCACACAAAAACCTGCACATGCGTATTTATAGCAGCTGTAGTCAAAACTGCCCAGACTCGGAAGCAATGAACATGTCCCTTAGTAAGTGCGTGGAGAAACAGACTGTGGTCCGTGCCGACCACGGGATATTGCTTGGTGCTAAAAGAAATGAGCTACCAAACCATGGCAACTCAGAGAGGACTGTTCAATACCCAGCACTGGAGGAAAGCAGTCAAGGCTCTAAACTGTAGGATTCCAGCTCTAGGGCATTCTGGAAAAGGCAAAACTATGGAGACAGTAAAGATCAGTGGCTGCCAGGCGATAGAATGGAGGGATGTCCAGGACATTCAGGGCAGCAAAACCACTTTGCATGACACTTTGATGGTGGATATGCATCATTATAACATTCGTCCAAACCCACAGAATATATGACACCAAGAGTGACCGCCATATATACTGTGGCCTCTGGGTGACAACGATGTGTCCGTGTAGGTCCATCGCTTGTAACAGGTGCCCCACCCTGGTGGGGGTATCGACGGCGCGGGAGGCTGTGTGGGGGGAGGGTACACGGGAAACCTGTGTTCCCACCCCTCAATTTTGCAAAGAACTTGAAACTGCTCTAGAAAAAAAAAATCAGTCCATTGGTGGATTCGGCAAAGCAGGGATAAGCAGTTGATCTTGGAGAAAGTAGATTTTTGAGGGAGAAACAAGAGGGGGCAGAACGAGTTGGCCGTGGGGTCCTCTCGGCAGATGCAGAGGAGGAAGAAGATAAGAGCCTGGGCCTGGGCGGCCTCCGAAGCCCCGGGCGGCTGACTGGTCAGCGCCTTCTATCAGTTTCCTCATCTGAGGGGAAGAGCCGGCCATGAAGATAGGCCTGAGACCAGCCACACAGCCCTGTCCCCACAGCCTGGAAATGCACGGGCTCGAAGGGAGTTGATAAAACCACGTTTGAAAATGCAGCTAAGTTTTCGTAAGTGGTTAAATCTAGTTAACTGGTTACTGAGCCTTGGTTTTCAACGTAATTACTGTTTGGGGCGCCTGAGTGGCTCAGTCGGTTAGGCGTCTGACTTCAGCTCAGGTCATGATCTCACTGCTCTTGGGTTCGAGCCCCACTTTGGGCTCTGTGCGGACAGCCCAGAGCCTGGAGTCTGTTTCCGATTCTGTGTGTGTCTCTCTCTCTGCCCCTCCCCCACTCATGCTGGGTCTCTCTCTCTCAAAATAAATAAATAAATAAACATTAAAAAAATCCAAAGTAATTACTGCTTCTGGCTTCCCCCCACCCCATATCCAGCTTTTGTAAGTGGGCAGACACAGCATTTGGAGGACTCTGAAAACAGGGGCCGTGGAAATTTGGGGCAGTAGAGTCCGAGAAGAGAGTGGGGGCGCAGCCCCCGCCCCGCAGGGGTCTCCGAGGAGGCGATCTCAGGCTGGCTGTCCTGCACGGCCACCCAGAGCGTGAACCTCCCACGCCCCGGGTGCCAGTGCGCGGTCACCAGCCACGGGGTGGGCGGCCCCGGGCATCTGCAAGGTGCTCCTTCCCCAGGCAAGGCTACGTACAGACCACAGTCCGAAGCAGCGGATGAGAGAACGACCTGGCCAAGCCCCTCCTTCGGGGGAAAGACCCTTCTACCAGAAATTAGAAACTAAACAATTTTGTAGCTTGGAAACAAAAGCAGAAGTTCCCTCCCCAAGAATGCTTGCTTCTCCCCCACAGCCTCTGTGACACCATCTCACCAGAAAAGACAACAAACAGATGCCCGAAAGCTTTTTACCTCTTCTGTTTCCAAGACCTGTGAGAATACTATGACCATGGGTTTTGTCACAGGGGAGAAACTGAGGCAGGAGGCTGGAAGGAGTTTGGGAGAAGCAGGGGCGCAGTGCAGTTCTAAGAGGAGCCCAGGGGGTGCAGGGCTGACCTCCGCTCCCGCCGCCCTGGGGTCGGGGCCTTCCCTCCTGGCCGCCCCAGGACATCACACCTGTGCGAGCACCGGGGGCAGCGAGAGCTCAGAGGGTCCCGTCAGCAAAGGGGTGAGAATAACGCCACGGGACTCATACAGAAACACCGAGAGGGCAGGCGTCCTGGCCGCACGGACCGCCGTGAGCAGACGGACAACGCAGTGATGGCCTGGCGCCTTCTCCAAAACACATCGCGGCGTGAGTCCCGCTAGCATTTTTATAAGCTGTTTAGGGATCAAGAATTTTCTCTTTTTTTATGTTTTAAGTTTATTTACTTATTTTTGAGAGAAAGCATGAGCAGGGGAGGGGCAGAGAGAGAGGGAGACACAGAATCTGAAGCAGCTCCAGGCTCCGAGCTGTCAGCACAGAGCCCGACGCGGGGCTCGAACCCACGAACCGTGAGATCATGACCTGAGATGAAGTCAGACGCTTAACTGACTGAGCCACCCAGGTGCCCCAAGAAATTTCTCTGTTTTAAGGAAAAAATAAAATAAAATAAAAACAAGGACACGCAGGGAAGCCCAGAGCTTCCGTCAAATGCGTCTTCCCTGCCGGTCTGCATCTGTGGTCTGTGGAGGCCCCTCTGGCCTTTCAGGGGGAGGGGCTCCAGGGAGGGAGAGGCAAACTGGGGCAGTGGTGTGGTGGGTGTGCATCAGGTTCGACACCTACTGTGTCTCCTGCAGTGGGGGCTCGGTCTCTAAGGAAGGTAAGGCCCAGGCTCCTCAGGGAGCCTGCACCTGGGTGGCTCAGTAGGTTAAGAGTCTGGTCAGGTCATCAAGCCCCATGTGTTCGAGCCCCGCGGCGGGCTCTGTGCTGACAGCTCGGAGCCTGGAGCTGCTTCGGATTCTGTGTCTCCCTCTCTCTCTGCCCCTCCCCTGCTCGTGCTCTCTCCCTCAAGAATAAATAAACATTAAAAATACTGAATCAGTATCTCTAAATGCCCGAATAAACAGGTCCCCCTTGTCTTTTTCTTATCTCCGCCTGGAGCAGCGATGCTTCTGATTCCAAACTTCTAAACCTGGTGGCCGTGGACCCCCCAAGAGTGTGTGCGTGGAAGCTGGGGACAGGTACCGGGCACAGATGAGGAAACGCAAATCCCTATTTTCATTCGCTCCTAACGGAAATCTCGAATTGGCCTCGGTTGTGAACGTGGGTGACAAACCGAGGGTTGGCACGCAGCCCGGTCACCTGCAAAAGAAAGCTCTGGTGTGTTCGCAACACAGAAAGCTGTTCCGGACAGATACACAGAGAGCTCATTTCCTCCGACATAGTTGAAATATGCTGAGAAGGAGTCCAAAGACTCCATGTAGCCGAGGGAGTCAGTCCCTGGTCTGAAAAGGTGAAAATCAATCAAGGCAACACGGCTCAGGCATCAAACGCATGCCTGCTCTTGGAGGTGCAAGGACCCAGCACTTGTGGTGCTGGTGACAGAGGGCGACGGGCGTGGGTCTGGTCACCGAGGGCCCCAGACACAGCTGACACCCAAGGTCACCCGGCCGGTGAGCAGCAAAGTGAGACGTTGTGCCCTTCCCCAGACGCTCAGCCCCTTGCAGGTGGAGGTGAGGGGCGGCCCCGCCTCTCTGTCTGCTGTGTGACTGCTGTGAGGAAGCCGACCCTCTCTGAGCCCGGGACTGGCGGCCCCCTCACACGTGCAGTTCGCCCCACCGCCCCCTGCCCCGTCCACCTGCAGCATTCTGAGCATGGCTTCCACCCGGGGGCCCCTCCAGCCCATTCCAGAGTGAGCTCCTGCCCCAGCGGAGAAGGCACCAGCCACTCGCGGGCCCCCCCCAGGAGAGAAGGGTGAGGAGGCAGTAGGGGTAGGGAGAAGGGAGGGCACCCGGGGTAGCAGAAGCCTGAGCCAGAACTGACCCGAGGGGGGGGGAAGCGGGGCCACGGCCCTCTGACGACAGGGCCGTCGGGGGAGCACGTGCGGACCTGGGGGCCGCCGGCTGCACACGTGCCCTGGCGCCTGTCCCGGCAGCTCCCTGGGCTCACCAGAGGCACCCTGCCCAACCCGCTGGCCCCCCACCCACTTCCCTGCGTTGTTTCTGGCATCCGGCATCGTCCGGCACACTGTGCATCTCCTTGCTGGTCTGCTACTTGGTCCCCCGGCCCGAGCAGGGCTCCAGGGGAGAGCAGGCCCGTCAGCCCCCGAGCCCGCCGCCGCATCCCTGCCCTGGACCCTGGCAGACGGGCCCGGGTGCGGAGTGCACAGCGGGCGTGTGCAGATGCACCTGCCGGCCACCCGCCCTGAGGTCTCCGAGGCCCTGCCCTGGGCACCCGGCGTGGCCCCGGAGGGCAGCAGGGGGGCCGGGCGCTGCGGGGTGTCCCTCGGCACAGGGTCAGAAGACGCTCTCCTGGCGGCCCGGGGCCGGCCGGCCTGGACGCGCGGACGCTCTGGGCCGCGGGCTCCCATCTGCCTGCCTTTGCCCCCTCGCAGCCCGGTGTGACCGTCCTGGGGCTGGCAGGCCACCCCGAGCAGACCTGNTTTGCCGGAAGCCACAGCGGCCTGCGCCTCGGGGCAGGACGAGGGAGGCGGCGTGGCGCGGCCGTCAATCAAGCCTGCTGTTCCCATCCGAGGTGAATCTCATGCTATAAAAATAAAATCAAAATCCCCCGGTCCAAAATACCCCGGGAGGGAGGGGGCCCGGAGGCCCGCGTGTGGTGGGCGAGGGCGAGCCCACAGCGTCCGGGGCTCCTAATTATAGGGTCTCGGGCCAGTGCGCCACGTGCGGGCGGAGACGGGGCTGTCTGTCCGGCCTTCCAACGGTCGCCCTGGCCACCCGCTTCCTCACAGCGGCAGGACAGAAACCCAGACTTCCCTGTGCCCCAACGAGCGTCCCCGCACCTGCGGGGCCGGTTTTCACCTCTCCCTGGAGGAGTGATTTCTGTCCAGCCCCCACCCGCCTCCCACCGCAGCTGAGGCGTGCGTGCCCTGGGACACGGTTCCTTCTCTAAGCTCTGTGCACGTAACACACATCTTCACTAACATCCTTGGGGACCAGATATTCACCCACGTTGTCTTGGGAAAGTAACCTCTCCTTCCAGCCCCTTCCACTCCAGGAGCTTCCTAGGACCCTCCGTCTGCGTCTCGCACGCCCGCTCTCAGGGCACAGTAGCAGGTGGTGGGGTGCTGTGGAGGGAGGTTCAGGGCCACGGGCAGTGCTTCTGGAGGGGAGCTCAGGGTGGGCCGGGGCCCTAGGGTGAGGACGGAGGGGGGCTGGCAGCTGGCGCAGGGCCAGTGGCGCCGGGCGGGGCGCCCGACCGGCTGGGAAAGGGCTCCAGGACGAAGCAAGGAACACGCAAGAGTGAGATGGACGCAGCGCGTGGACTCGGGTGACCATTTTCCCAACAGGAAGTTTCCGAGGAGGAAGGAGGCGTGACTGGTGAAGACGAGGGTGAATGTGGTTTGGGGGCCCCGGGTCCGAGATGGTGAGGGGACGTTGGTGGGGAGCGCGAGCCAACACCCCAGCAGCAGGCAAGCTCTCCAAGGAAGCGGCCGCGGGGAAGATGGCCAGAAAGAAAAGGGATCTACGCTGGCAAAGAAACAAGTTCGCAGACGATATCTTGCCAGACAGGCGGGGCCTGAGCAGGGCCCTGAGACAGGGGGCCCCAGGCGGCAGGGCGCACGGGCGGCAGGGGCGGGCGCTGGGCACTGGCTCCTCCGAGAGCAGACTTCCATCCCGGGCCCGGGCCCGGGGACCGGCTCAGAGCGGGCGGCGCACGGCCAGATGCCACCCCCGCGGCCGCAGAGCCGGCGCCGGAGCCGGAAGTCTCCTGCGAGCCAGCAGGACTCGTCCCATCAGGGAGCTGGGAAGGGGGTCAGCTGACCGAGGGCACACGGCCGAGAGACTTGAACTTCAGGAAGAAGGCACCAGCGCAGCACACGACCACACAAGAAAACACGCAACAACAGAGTCAGCAGAGCAAGAAGGAAGCCAGGTTAAGGGCAGCCTCATCCGTACCCTCAGAGGTAGGGAGCTGCCCCCCATGGGACGGTCAGGGGGACCCTCGGGCACAGTCCCACCCTGAAGGTGTCGNTCCTCCGAACCTCACTGAGGACTAACGCTCTGAAGAGGAGCCCTGCTACCCCTGCTGCCTTTCCCGTTTCCTTTAGCCCCTCCCACCCACCACCCCATCGGGGTGACACTGACCTCGAGGTCAGCCCAGCACTGGGCACAGGGACTCGCCCCTTCTCGCGGANCTCCTGGGCTGTGGAACCAGAGCCCATCTTTGTGCCAGCTCCAAAGTGCTGACCTGCCCCAGCGCACTTGGCCCGCCCCTGTCCACCCTCCCCGTGTCATCCTCACATCCGTGGCCTCCAAATCTGACCTCCAGCCTGGTCTCCGAGCCTCAAACTCCACGTCCTCGGCTGGGTGTCAAACGGGTGACACAAACATACCCAAACCTGAGCCCTGTTATACTCGCTCCCAGGCTTCCCCACATGGCACGGCACCCAGTTCCTCAGGCTGAACACTGGACCCTCCCCCTCCTTTACAGGCCAATGCTGCAGTCCGGGCCACCACCAGACACAGCAGTCAGCAGGTTCTCCTTCACCTGCCCAGCCCAAAGAGACTCCAAGGAGTCTCAGAGCTTGAGGTCCTCCCCACAGCCTGGGGACCCAACATGGTGTCCGCACTCTACCTCACGCCCTGCCTTCCCACATGGAATGCTCTCCGCACTGCTGCTGACACCCGTTCTTACCAAGGAGGCAGGAAAAAGAATGAAAAGTCAGTATTAGAAAATAAAAAAATACAGGGGAAATTAATACAGTCAAATACAGTCATCGTTTGAATACAACATGAAGTCAAAATGATTGTATACCTAGAAAATCCAAGATAAACCTTGACAAATCATCAAGGTCTACAAGCTCAATAAATTCACCAGGTGAAAGATGCACAAATAAAAATCAAGCTTTTCTCTACATAGTGACAGCCAATTAGAAACTGTAATGTGGACAATGGGAACAAAAACATATAATACCAACAACTGTGTAAAACATAGAAAGCAAACAAAAAACACACACCATAAAACTTAAAGGCAAAAAGAAATCCTCAAATATTTGGAGACACACAACATATACTTTAATGAAGAATCAAGATCATAAAGATACCAGTTCTCCTAAACAAAATCTGTAAATTCAGGAGAATTCTAATCACAATCCCACAGGATTTCCTCCCAATATTTTATTAGGAAAAAAATTCAGGCAAAAAAGTGCTGAAAGAAGCTTACAGTGGACACCCATATACCCACCACCTAGACACTGGTACTAACACTTTTCCATATTTGCTTTATCACAAGCTATCCATCTCTCCATTCCTCTGGGCACACATCGACCCATCTTTTTAAACGTATATCAAAGTTCCAGGCACCATTACATCTCACCCTAAACACTTCCCATACTTATCATTAACTAGAGTTGACACATTTTTATAGGTTTTTTTGGTAAGGATAATTTATACACAATTAAATGCACAAGTGTTAAGTGAACATTTCCTAAGACTGAAGGTGATACGCCAGTATGTAACACAAACTGGTATCAAGTATGAAACATTAAAATCACCCTGGAAGTTTCTCCCACTCACCTGCCAACCGACCCCCTCTCCCACTTTGAGGCAGACTCTTGACATTTTCCACTGTGGGTCAGTTTTGCCTCTTGTAGAAATTTGTATGAGTGGATTCTTGCTGTATGTGCTCTTTTGTATCTAATGTCTTTCACTCAGTGTAATTGCTTTGAGATTCAGCCAAGTGGCTGTATATATATCCACAGTTCAAGCCTTCTTTATTTCTGCCTAATGTTACACTGTGCAAATGAACCACAGTGTTGGCTATCCATTCAATGGTTGATGAAAACCTGGACAAATCTCAACCAGTGTTTAAGTGATTTGGCAGCCTCATTCTAAAATATACATGGGAGGGGCGCCTGGGTGGCTTAGTCGGTTAAGCGTCCGACTTTCGCTTAGGTCATGATCTCGCGGTTCGTGGGTTCGAGCCCCGCGTCGGGCTCTGTGCTGACTGCCAGCTCGGAGCCTGGAGCCTGTTTCAGTCTGTGGCTCCCTCTCTCTCTGACCCTCCCCTGCTCACGCTGTCTCTCTCTCTCTCCTAGAAATAAATAGAAATAAATAAAATAAAATGAAAATAAAATAAAATAAAATAAAATAAAATAAAATAAAATAAAATAAAATATACACGGGAGGGGGAAAGTATGACAATGACCAAGCAGAAATATCTGGGGGAAGGGGGGATTCACCTTACTGGATATGAAAGCACATTCCACAGCTATAAAACTGAGAAGGGTGGATTTGGGCACCAAAAATCCAAATCAATCAACACAACAGAATTTAAAAGTCCAGAAACAGACTGATGTATATTAGAGAAATGTGTTTAAATAAAAGTGGGCATTTTTATCACCCATGGATTAGATACAAATTTGAATTTAAAAAAGGATAGTAGTGTAAAGAGAACACAGAAGAGACTTTCCAAGTGTAAAACCCAAAAACCATAAAAGGAAAAACCATGCAACCACAGAAAATGTAAAACCATCTACATTATGAAAAACATAAAAGTTAAAAAGATAAGCCTGCATTGAGGATAAAGAGGATAATATCCTTTGAGAAATTTAAGAATGCTTTCAAATTAATAAGAATAAGAAAACTTCTAGAAAACTCAGGAAATGAAGTGGACAGTGTCAGTGAGAAGGAAGAATACAAACACGGAAGAAGTGCAGCCTTTCCTTACATGTTTAATCTCACTCACAAATAAAGAATTGCAGGTAAACGACCATCAACTGACAAAGCTTCACAAATAGAAAAATAAACAGTCCTGGCAAGAATCTTGGGAACTCATCTATTTTGTTTGTAGGAAAATAAATCAGTAAATCCAGCATTATAAGTGGGCAGATCCTTTGAACTGTAATTCTATTCCTGGTTTCTAGCCTTGTATATTTACAAAGCTCTGGAAGCACAAATATTGTAGTATTACAAACTGAAAATACCTAAAATGTTCATCGAGGGGAGGAAGGTTAAATGAGATATAACATATCCATAGAACAGAATATTATTTAGCTCCTTAAAACAATAAAGGAAAGGCTAGAGACCAGCACAGAAAACAAGCTGCAAGCTATATATTTTTTTTAAATTTTTTTTTATTTCTGAGAGAGAGAGACAGTGTGATCAGGGGAGGGACAGAGAGAGAGGGAGATACAGAATCCGAAGGACGCTCCAGGCTCTGAGCTGTCAGCACAGAGCCCGACGCGGGGCTCGAACCCACGAACCGTGAGATCATGACCTGAGCCGAAGTCGGATGCTCAACCGACTGAGCCACCCAGGCGCCCCTGCAAGCTATATTTTTAAAAAGAACGTCACGAAATATTGTGTGCTGTGTGATCTGTATTTGCCAAGATGACCTGTGTGTTTGTCCCTGTGCAGTTTATCAGTGCAGACGAAAATACCCTGAAGACTAAGCCTGCGTCACAGGTGTCATTTTCAAGAACCAAATTTTTACCTTTTCCTTTTGTATTACCTGACTCTTTTCAGTGAGACTGTATTGCTTGCGTGATTATATGCATGCAGGGTGTGTGTGTGTGTGTGTGTGTGTGTGTGTGTGTGTGTGTGTCTGTTTAAAGGGGAAGATAGGTTGAGGAAGGCTGATATCTGATCAATGACTCCTGATTCTCACTAATTACAAGTTATGTGTAACTGTTGCAGATAAATTGTTGGCTCCTTTCACTGCTTGGAAACTGGACGTGCGAGGTGAGAAAGCGGTGATACCAATACGTCTTCACTATCATGGCCGCCTCCTGGTGTGCAGGCCAGAGTGCCCCGCACATGACAGGCACAGTAAGTACGTCACACCTGACGGCCAGCTCGGCCCGAGAAGGGGTGCTTTATCCCCACTGGACAGACGAGACGTGTGCTTTACAGGAGTTGCATGACAACCCAAAGCCCTTGGCTACAGAGCCAGGACTGCATCTAGGACTATCCGGGCCCAAAGCCTCTCTCGGCTTCCTCTGCACCCCATCCCCGCCTTTGGGAAACACAGAACAGGTGACACTCCCGCAAAGGCCCTGGCTCCCAGTCGGGCACACTGCAGAGGCTCTCACACCGTGGTCGGCATCGCGCATGTGCAGCTGGAGCTAAAATCACAGGGCTGTTCAGCTGGCCAGGATCCCCCTTGGGATTCCAATGTCAAGTTGAGCCTGATACGGCACAGAGACACCACCACTGCCGCACACTCATGCATGTGCGCACACTCCTGGACACCACCGGCATCACAGACTAAGGCATATATACACACACCCATACGTATATACATTTTATTACAAGAATTTCTGCTTCTCTGGGCACCAAAGCAATTATATTGAATGAAACTGGCTGTGGGCGAAATTTGCGAGGAAGAATAATGCAGGCTTATGATTTCTCAGCACTTAACATTCCTCAAGGGGCTGATGCTGTTTGCTCTCCACATGCAGGCAGGTGATGCAGGGATGCGATGGCGCCCTGGCTGAACTGGCCCCGGTGTCCCACCAGAACCCCCATCCCCACGCTTTTGTGCAGGGATCTTGCCGGCGCGCTACTCTGGATGTTTCTTTCAAAATACACAGTGTGCTCTGTGCTAGATTCCTCTGCCCAGTGTTCATTCTGCCAGCCACTCGCTTCTGCCCCACACTCCTTTGCCTTGGGTCGTCCACAGAACTGGCTGGGTGCCCATATTTCCACCCTGCAGTGTGGTCTTCCTTCAAGCCGGAAGACGGCTTGCACCTCCGTCCCTCCCCCCTACCTCTTGCTCTTTCTATCTCTCCCTACCACCCACCACCACCCTCAGTTAAAACTACTTTCATGCTTATACAACGATGACAGATAATGGTTTCAAGTGGCTCCTATCTTGTTCTTATCTCCTACCTTCAATAGACAAACCCGAGAGATTCTGGTACCAATGGATACCAACAAAATCCTGAAGGAAATATTTGGGGTTAAATGAAGCTTTTGGTCCCTGAATACCATCCGTTCTCTCCCGTTACATCTGCAGCTGCTGCTCTAGTATTGCAGAGTTAAAATAAAAGTGCACAAAACACAATGTCATCAAACTCCCCCACGCAGGGCTCCCTGGGTCTCCCGCCTTAAATGCAGAAACATACACTCACCCATCCCCCAAACCAGCCGTCGGTCATCTTTCTCAGGCACCTCATTTTCACAGAGACTCTAGCGTCTATTTTATCTGTAGCTGTCCTCTGTCAGCGGTGAATACATCCCCACTGGCCCCACACGCTCCTCCCTGAGTTTACATCGTACATGGCTGTCTGCTAGCGCAGGCTCACCGACAAGTTCCTTGGGTTGCTATCAAGGCGCTGTGGATGCCGAAGTCTCACCCAAGACGAAGAGGCAGAGCAAACACGATAGCCAGAACTCCCCTTAGGAAGAGCAGAGGACATTCGTTGGGAAGGACTGTGGGAGGCGTGTTAGCACAGAAAGGGACAGACAGTGGCAGTGTGGGACTTGGAGGTGCAAGCACGTCTGAGGCCGAGCAGAACTGCTCTGGACAGAGCAGGAGGAGGAGGAGGAGGAGCCGGCACCAGCAGATGGTCCCTTCCTCTGCCTTCCCCTGTGGAGCCAGCTCTGACTCCGTACACATGCTAGACAACTGGTCAAAGTCTTCTCCGTGGACCGGCATGTACGCGGTCCAGCCCGTAGGCCAGGTTTGTCTTACGGATCTATATGCACAGCAGCCCCTGCGGCCGTACTGCCCCTCCTAAATGGCTAAGCTCACTCACTTTCCCTTAAGTGTGTCTTTCTGCAAACATCTACGCAGGCGCCCTGGTCTATTCTGGCCATTTGATAGTCCTTCCCAAACGGGCTACATGTCCCTACAGATGCTGGGACTGGCAGCACCTCTTCCTGGGCAGTGATTCACACGCCCAGACTGAGCAAATGACTTCCCTTCTCCGCTTTTTCATGCTGGATCCACAGACACACGATTTCTGTCTGAATGTGTAGAAAACAATGATCTCATCCACTCATTGCCCCGGCTGCCCCGACTTGCCCTTACAAGTCCAAAGTCCAGCTGCGTTTCTTCTTCAGTTACAGCATGATTTAGAGGACAATCTATTTTGATTTGCCTTAGGGTAGAAGACAATGAGAATCAACAATTTAATTTTTGTTTAACTTTGGTGAGAGAGATTCATTTTTATAGAACCATATTGGGAATACAGACGTAGAAGCCAAGGAGAGAAGCAGTGATGTCATCTATTATTTGGACTTGACCCAGGCCACGTGCTTCCTTAGCTCATGCACCTTATTAGCCCATTATCAACCTCTGACGTTTCCTTGTGCTTGAAAAAAGTAATTTTCTCTACCTTCATTTTTCTTTGAGGATTTATTTCTTAACGTTCTTCTTGAAACAGAATCAAATTTCCTCTCAACATAATCAATAATTCTGATTTATTATTGCATGAGTCTATTGGCTATCACCAAATGAGCCTTATTTCTGAACAAATAAGACTTTTTTCCAAACTAGAGTGCTCTGGACACACACACACGTATGCAAGCGTGTGTACACGCGCGCGCGCGCGCACACACACACACACACACACACACACACCCTTCAAACATCTGTAGCAAACTCTTTAGCTTCATCCATACTGCACCATGGTGCTATTTGGGATGGAAATGCAGATCTCCATGAAGTCCATGAACCCAGCTAAAAATATTTTCTCAGATCCCAAAGCAGAAGCCATGCCTTATTAATACGGGCGCACTTACTTACAAAAAAATGGATCTTTTAAGTTGAGGTTGGGTGCAGAAATCCAAAGTACATGATAAATGCTGTCTTGGGGTCCTTCTCATGGTACAGTCCCTACTAATGCTTCTTAACCCATTGCTAGGAGTTTACTAAACACTCCAGGATCCCTTTAATTCATTATGAAAAAGCTGAACATACCTCATTATTCTGGGTGATAACTGTCACAGGTTGGGTGGCCCCAGAAACAGGTATGTGATCAAAATAAATGATGGTTGGTGTTTTAAGCCACTAAGTTTGGAATGTTTGTTATACACCAACTCACTGGGACAGGTGCTTGTATGAGGCCCAGGACACCCCTCTTCGCTTTCTGTCTTCCTATCACAGGAGACTGTTATTTTGCATCCTGTTCGTTCCATGGGCCATCTGCCTTTACATGATCACAGGACATCATAAACGATGATGGATTTCAGGTCCAAGAGGCTCAAAAATTTGGCCCCCAAATTCCTACTAATAAATAATCATGATATCACGCGAGTACTGATTTAGTGCCCGTTTTAAAATAATTTCAAGTTGGAATGTAAAATGGTATATAATATGCAAATATGTGTTGATATACTAACAACTAATGTATAAGATAACAATATGGAAACCAGATGGCCATGCTTTCCAAACCACAGACCCAGCCACACAGCTGGACAATTATAAATGTAATTAGGAGGCATAGGAGCTGAATATTGGAAATCCACTCTCCCCAGAAAATACGGGAATGATGGTAGCCATGCCTGATACCTGTCTTATTTTATGAATCAACCCTGGGCAACTTACACACCTCTGAGCCTCGTTCTGATCATCTTTACACAACTAATAAAAATGCTCCCTGTTTCATGGGTAGATGGGGCTATGAGATGAGACACTTCACATAAAGTCAGCAGCGTACTTGGCATATTATAAAGGTGCCCCATAGGGCTGCCTGGGTGGCTCAGTCAGTTCAGCATCCGGCTTTGGCTCAGTTCATGGTCTCACAGTCCGTGAGTTCGAGCCCTACATCAGGCTCTGTGCTGGAAGACACACCGTGCCTGGACCTCTTCTTACAGAGCCTCTATCAGCACACGCGGGCTGCTCCGAGCTGGGGCGCCCGGTGGTCCTTCCGCCTGGATGCCACGGCCACTCCTACGTACATTCCCTGGGTTTCTGTCAGTTTAGACAAGGCACCCCGCTTTGTGGGTCACCCTGTGCACCCCACTGTGGAGCTCCTGCTGAGAGGGGTCTAGTGCAAGTCGAGAAGGAAAGAGAGGTGCTAGGGTGGGTCCCGAGGACACGCAGCAGTGCCCCAGAGCCACTGTCTCGGGGAGACCATTACCAGCCTTCAGGCAAAGGGGGGCCAACCCCAGGTGGGAAGAAGGGCTGCCGGGGTCTCCAGGCCACCTCTCATTCAACTCACGGGAACAAGCATATAGTTGTATCCACTGCTATGACTTATTACCTCAAAGGGACAGGAAGCCAAATCAACAAAGGGAAAAGGTGGGTGGGGCAAAGTCTGGAGGAAACCAGGCACAGGCGTCCTGGACTCCCCTCCCAGTGAGGTCACACAGGATGCACTTGATTCCTCTGGCAACCAGCTGATGTGAGCGGTGGCAGAGCTCGGCGCCCGGCGCCCAGGGCATTCCTGGGGCTGGTCATGTGACCACCTGCTACCAGGCGCATGCTGAAACTTCAGTCCCAGAAGGAAGACAGGTCTCCGCAAAAATAACATGGTTTGCGCAAACAGGTCGAGCACTGGAGACACTTGTGTCTTCCAGGAATGGGGGACCCTTCCCAATGTCCAAGTTCCCGGAAGTCAACCAAGGCTCAGTCTTGCAAGCAGGCCTTTCTATGGTAACTCTTTCCTACACAACTGTTGAAGAAAACATGGCGGCATCTAGGGGCTCAAATCCCAAGTGGACAAACCTATTGATAATTATCTTGTAAATACAAGAGATACTTTAACAAAGGATGATAACGCCTTGAAACTTCCACAAAAGTATTTGTCACAGAAATTAAGAGGAGATTTTTCTCTATGTTGTCTGGAACTTTACCAACAGTGGCTCATTGTCTTAGAGAAGCACATTCTTGGTGACAAACCACTTACAGTATCTGAGTCACAAAAACAACACCTATATGATGAGTCTGCATTTGTGTTGAGACTTTCAAAGGATGCCCCATGCATGTGAGTGTGCGAGGGTGTGTGTGTGCATGTGTTGATTATTTCAAAATGTCAAATACAGAGACAAGAGTTTTCAGATGAATACTGACTTCCTTCTCTCATACCCAGTCTTGTCTAAGTAGCTGCGAATAGTTCATTACCCCCGTTACCCCCTCGTCTTCCAGCACAGCGATCTCACCTCTTCTGTGACAGCACCTGTTGTTAAAGAATGAGTTTGTTCACACCCCATCTCAGTTATCTATTTTTTTAATTAATGTTCATGCATTTATTTTGAGAGAGAGAGAGAGAGAGAGCAGGGCAGGGGCGGAGAGAGGGAATCCCAAGTAGGCTCCACGCTGGCAGCACAGAGTCGGACATGGGGCTCAAATTCATGAACCATGAGATCATGACCTGAGCTGAAATCAAGAGTCAGATGCTTAACCAACTGAGTCACTCAGGCGCCCCAATTTTCTGTCCCTATTACAACAAACTATCCTAACAAAAGAGTACCTTAAAACAACAGAACTTTCATCACTTGAAATTCTGCAAGTTCACTGAAATGGATAGAGTAGGTTTCCTGACCTTTGTAGTGTTGACAACAGATCCCCGAAGCCCTAACTGGTCTAGGGCATCCAGGAGGGTGCCCAGAACAGGTACCAACCATGTCAGCTGGTAGCTCAGCTGCGCTTGGGCTGCCCTCTGCTTGGCCTCCGCATGGTGACTGGCTGTCTTCTGGTACTAGGATTGGGCTCAAAGACACAACGTCCCACGTGTGCAGTGGCCCAGCCTTAGAAGTCACACAGCTCAGACAGATCACAGACTCGGCCCACATTCCAGGGGAAGGAAATGGGTTCCATTTTTCAAAGATGGGGTGGCAAAGGGGCACCGGGGTGGCTCAGTTGGGTGAGCTTCCAACTTCGGCTCAGGTCATGATCTTGGTTGAAGGGGTTCAAGCCTTGCATCAGGCTCTGTGCTGACAGCTTGAGCCTGGAGCCTGCTTCAGATGCTGGGTATCCCTCTCTCTCTGCTCCTCCCCTGCTTTCACTTTCTCTCTCTCTCAAAAATAAACATTAAAAAAATTAAAAAAAAAAAAGAAAGTTGGGGTGACAAAGAATTATGGCCATCCTTAACCCACAACAATTCCAACAGATAAACTGGAAAATAAAGTCATCTAATAGAAATGGAACCGACAGAAGACAAGCCATTTTCCATGACACAGGCTGGCTCTGCATGGCTGTAACACTGAGCCGTAGGAGTGAGAGGGGCGCCCCCGGCTCAAAACCGGAGCCCTCGGACAGCCACACCTCATGACACCTGTGGGCACTGCACTGGTCTCCTGAGTGACAGAGTTTCTTTTATTTATCTTGAGAGAGAGAGAGAGTGGAGGAGGGGCAGAGAGAGAGAAGGAGACAGAGAACCCCAAGCAGGCTCCATGCTATCAGCACAGGGCCGGATGCAGGGCTCAAACCCACAGACTATGAGAGCATGACCTGACCCAAAAGCAAGAGTCAGATGCTTAACTGGCTGAGCTACCCAGGTGCCCCTGTCAGAGTTTCTTGATAGAAGTAACCACAACGGAGTCCCAAACATGAGCAAGCATCTTGGCTGTGAGAACCCGAGTATGAATGACAAAGGACGGCCTTGAAGCTATTTCAAGGCAAGCTTGAAACAGTAAAATATTTGGTGACACGTGGAGATCACAAATGCACAGTAACTGAGAAACGGCATCACAAGCAACGATAAAATAAGATGAAATAAAATAGTACGGTATCAGTCACCTTTAGTGCGACTGAAAATCACTGGCAGCGGCTGTAGGATGAAAACTCCTACGCGGAGTGGACAGGAGTTCCCCGGCCAGCGAGAAGACCCGGAACCGGGGCAGGGCCACCCCTTCGGGCGCGGTGGCATCTCAGCCCGCGAACGCTGTGGCCCTTCCGTCCACCCCTCTCCAGAAACCACTCCTGCCCATCACGTGACGGTCAAGGTCACGGCATCGTTATGTGTGTTTATATATTTACTAGGAATTTAAGGTGTTTCAGTCCGTGGCAGGATTACAGTAACGTTTCTCATTTATTCTGTAAGGAATGATTGACGAGACGATGCAGGCACTCAACATTTTGCTGCTCACCTTATTTTCTCTCCATTATCTGCATTATGATTCTACCCCAAATTCCAAAGCAGTGATTTTTAGGAATACATCTTCTGCTTTGTACAAAAAATAGCCATATATGGAAACTCACTTTATTAGGAATTATTTTCCTTTTGCCCTTCCATATACTTGCTAGGTATATAAATATATACGTGAATATGATTATCATAATACATATGCATATTACATATCTAGGTAAATTGTGTCCTGAATGAATTTCAGCACAGCATAGTGAAAGGCATAATAAGGGACCGTCTGTAGAGAGGAAACCGGGAATCGCTGGAGGGTCCCAGCTCGGTGACCTGTGACACCGCCGACGGCAGCTGATTCCAGCGCTGGGACCCCGGGGCCCCTACACTGCTTATCCAACATTGCTGACTCAGCACCTGCAGGCAGTAACCCTTCATTACCCCTCCGGGTCTGTGGGCGCGGAATCCGGAAGGGGAGCAGCGGGCACACAAGCGGGGCAGGGCCGGCTGGAGGCCATCCCCGGGAAGACCCCTGGTCCGTGCTGGCCGTCAGCTGGAACACCGACACGTGGCCTTTCCGTGCGGCTCTGCGTGTGCTGGCAAGGTGGCTGCGATCCAAGGACAGGCGCCCGAGGGGAGCCAGGCAGAAGCCATCCTGCCCTGAGGGCCAGCCTGGAAGGTCCTATGGCCTCACTTTTTTGGCAGCTGTTGGTCAAGGCAGATACGGGGGTGGGAACACCTGACCTCTCGATGGGGCAGGTCAGTATCGCACATGTCTGACTGTCTTCACGAGAGATGATCGGCCCAGCGCCCGGGCAAGAGCTTTCAGTAAAGTCATAGTAGCCATAATGGTCGTGCAGGCTTAGGGAGGGGTGGGGTGGGGGGGTTCTCGAGGGCAGGCACAGAACCGCAGCCATGTAGCCACGTACAGCACGAAAGGTTTAAATATCATGAGTCAGAGCCTCTCAGAATCTGTGATGAACGGTCCGTGCTTACTCAGATCACACCTTGAAAGCAAAGAGTTTCGGGACTCCATCAAAAAGTGACATCATGGGTACTGTCTTCTATGTGGGTTTTGTGCAGAGCCCAACTTCATTTGCCAACTTGGCTCTGGTGCGTTGTAGCGAAACATCACGTACCCTTATATCTTTGGAGGGTGGATGAGGAAGAGCCAGATGGCTGAGTCAATAACTGTTACTCTAGACTCAGAGGCCTGGGGAAAAGAGTGCGTGTGTGTGGTGTGTGTGTACATGTATATGTGGGGAGGGGGGGTGCCTGTAGCGCAGTGTGGTGTGTGTGCACGTATGTGGTGTGTGTGAGGGTGTGTGCAAAATGACAACAGATGAAGCAGGCAGGACCATCGTTTGAAGTTGCTCGCCTGTGTGTGCTGTGCCCGGCTCCTACTGGACAGACAGACAGGCCACGAACAGCTCAGCCCAGGGCCCCGTGTGTGTGAAGGGGGTGCAGGCTCACGGTCCCCTCCCCCGGGGAGCCCACGCCCAGGCCGCACAGACACCTGCGGCAGCACCGTGTGCCCACCTGCCCCGCCCCAGGGCACGTCGCTGTGCAGAGGGACAGTGCACTTGTCCTTCAGCAAAAGCCAACAGGGAACGTTAGCCCTTGGGGTGTGTCCCACACGCAGTGGGCACTGAGGAAACGTTCGTGAAGGAGCAAATCGAGGACGGTCTACACATCTAGTGTCTTTTTGCCTTCCTCGAGCGGCGGAGCACAGGGCTGGCCCCACTCCCGCCAGCCAGCCTTGGCGCGTGTTTCCTGCATGGGGCCGCCGCTGGCAGGCCCAGGTACGACAGAGCAGTCCAACGGATGTATTTTCAGACTCTGAACTATGCAAAAACCTCATCCTACAAATAGCTGGGTTTCTGTCTGCATAACGTTACCTGGAGGCACTGTGGGCTGAGACGGCAGCTCCGGAGAGCGAGCCCGGTCATGGAATCTTCTGGAGCCAATGACAAGGTGTGACATTTTATCTGCGGCTCACCAAACAAAGTCACCACGTTTACTGTTTACTCGGCCCCTGCCCGCCCTCTGTCTGGAAGCACCTTAGGAGAATTCAGCGCGCTGACGGCCACAGGACCCTCGCGGAGCGGACTGGAGATGCGAGGACGCGGGGCGTGCCAACAGCCTTGTGGGCAGAGCGGGTGTCAGGGGACGAAGTCCCTTCTCTGACCTCCTCTGCATCTTCCATGTTTGCATTTCAGGTTTCCAGGCTCCCCGTTCCATGTCTTAGGGAAGGGCTTTCACTTTGAAGCTCTAATTGCAGGTGATGTCCAAGGAGATCACAGGAGACATCTGCCTTCTGTCGCCATCTGTATACATTGCCTGCCAATCACCAAAGCCATTTGGGAACCTTACTCTCATTTTTTCCTCTCTCTGGAAAACCATGTCTGCTCAGTGACCCAAATGTGTCCCAGTTGGCAAGAGTCTCTTCTGGAATCTCTCTGATGGGATACGATAAGTACAGATTTCATTTCCAAGTTGGCACATGGTGTATTTCTATTATTATGTGTCCCAAAGTGTCAGCACTGGATACTGGATTAAACATAGATTCTGCGCTGATAGACTAGGGGCCAACCTGCCATCTCTCTTTCCAAAACTAGCCTTTATTTTCTTCCTTTAGTAATGACCTTGGAGAAATTTATTCATCTTTCCCCCTAAAGCTGTAAGGGGAACTTGGACACTAGGGTAAGACAGAAGGAAAGAAAACAAAGGGGGAGAAAATGAAAGAAACCTGGAGTCTTGAACTGTCACCCATAGATTTTTGCACAAGGACCGAATGAGGGGTCCTGTGGCTTCCGAAGGCTTTCTGTGCATTACTCAGTGACCGAGCAGCATGGGACCAGCAAGAACCTGTCCTCTGACTCAAGGACCGGAGTAGAGCTGGGCTGCACTGGAGACCCTACGTCACGGCAGAGCTCCAGGAGACCCTGGTCATGGTACGCAGCCCAGCCCTAGCCCTGCCCCAGGGTAACTCAGAAAACAAAATTAGATCATCTTAGAAACAGAAGGACTGATAGCCTACCCATACTAGAAGCCACGATGTTATCTCGCCTAATGGACTTCCAGTGTGTCACCATCAGCTCTTTTCTGGATGGCCGAGGGTTCCCTTGAGGCCTGGTGTGTCCTAATTAGGCACGGCAAGCCTTGCCATCAGAGGCGATCTAATGAGGAGGCTGAGTAGCATAACGAACATCTTCCGTACTCATCCACCCCCAATCTTTTGCAACAAGTCTCGGAGATGAGATGGAGCTGACGACAAAAAGCTGAGCAGTCTCTTTCTTCAGAGGGCACAGTGTACGTGGGGCACTGGAAAATCACCCCAGCCCGCCGCTATTTCTAATCAAGCCACCTGGGGGCTCCACCCGACTGCTAGCACTGTAAGGCACTGTGAGTCTTTTCTTTCCTTTTTTCAATTAAAAAAATTTTAATGTTTATTTTTGAGAGAGAGAGAGAGAGAGAGATGCAGGCAGAAAGAGAGGGAGACAGAGAATCCAAAGCAGGCCATGTGCTGACAGTCCAAAGCCCAAGGTGAGGTTCAAACCCATGAACTGTGAGATCACAGCCTGAGCCAAAGTCGGACTTCTCAACCAACCGAGGCACCCGGGCGCCCCAATAACTGTTAGTCTTTGCCTTTAGTTTACTAAATTAAAAATGTAGTGATGCATTTTGTCTTTGATGTATTCACGTGTTAGAACTTATAAATGATTGATACATAGGAAGAAGTGTTCGTGTCTGTTTGCCAATCAATACCCGGTGCACAGACTTGAGGTATGTAGTGGTCAGAATTCAGCAGAAGAGACCAAAAGCGTTGTAGGTGCTTGACTGGGAAAAGGTTTAATACTTGGAATTAAGTGTTTTAAAAATCAAAAATCACGGAAGGAACATGTTTTAAGCTAGGATTCTTGGAATGACTTTTGGAACAGTAAGAACCAGCCCAGTGGGAGAATTACTGCTTCTGAGATCATTGCTGGAGCCACACCAGGCCAAGTTCAGAGCTGTTTGGGCTAATCCCTCAATGCATCAAGGAGTGACATTTTTTATGTTCAAAAATCAGGGTGGGAACATGGGGGAGGGAACAGCTTGGAAGAGAGAGGAGCAGAGACGGAAGCCTTAGGAAGAGCACCTAGCCTCAGCCTGGCCTTCCCGAAATTTTAGACCAAGGCTTAGCAAACTTTTCCTGGAAAGGGCCAGTGAGTAACTATCTTGGGCTCTCTGGGACATAGCGTCTCTGTCACAACTACTCAACTAGAGCGCTAGAGTGCCAGCACGGCATAGATGCTAGCAAGACGATGTGTATTCTGTGCTCCTGTTTACAAAGCCAGAGGGACACCAGACATGGCCAAGCCTTGCTCTAGGGGAATCTAAGTGGAACCTAATTTGTCTCAAGAACCCTAGCTGCAAGGGAGTCTGGAAAACGTAATTTTTGTCTCTGAATGAAATGGCCCAAGACAGTGAAGGAGGACCTGCCTTCCTGTCTGCTGAAAGCATGTGCTTCTGTGGCTTACTGTTTGGGCATATGGAACGAGCACTAGCCAGGACGAGAGCTGTGCCCCTGGCATCAAGGGCTGTTTCAATGTTCTCGAGTAACGAGACCGCCTCTTGAAGATTAGCTATGGTTATAGTCAGACACGATTACATTTATGATAATTTACTGTGACTCTTCAGGAACTATCTGTCCTCTGCAGGAGTCAGTAACAGAGGGGAGATGGTAGCCTCCACCTCCACATCCTGCAAGTTTTTGACAATGGCTCTTTTCTCTGACGTTCTGCTGGGATGCTGCATTGACTTTGGCTTTACATGGAGGGGAGGTTCCAGGGAGCTGCACTGATCATTTCTGGCAGAGGGTCCCTCCCCCTATGGGCAAGGGATTCAACATGAGCATGCAGCTCATTGTTGAGTACTTCTGTTTTAACTACATCCAGGAACTAAGAAAATAACTGCAAGATGGGATTCCAGAGCCACTGGGCCTGTTATAAAATGGACTTGGGGCAGAATCCTGTGTATCTCCCTATCCTTCTGTCCCTCATCCCTCTCACCCCCAAGTCCTGATTCTGAGGTGGATTTTGTCACCTCAGAGCCTGTGTCTACTACTCCCTGAAAATCTTGGTGTCCCTAGCCCCCGTGCACAGTGTCCCCGGTTACAGCTGCCAGTCATGTTCAGGAAGGTAGGGGAACACCCACAGTATGTGTGTGTGGCAGGAACTTGGGATATGAGCTCAAGGGAACTGGCCAGCCCCACCCTCAAGGCCTTCCCATGGGTTTCCTCACGCAAGGCTCCCGAATGTTGGCTTGAGCGCCTTTACACTCTAGACATCAAACTGGGTGCCCATCTACTTCAAGGGCACATGGCCAGAGAACCTGGGCACCTGTGGGCCCTGACATCTCAGTCACAGCTTGGCTCTTCTGCAGGTCACAGCAGACACTCTCATCTCATCTCTAAGGGGAGATCCCTCGGGCTGTCCCTCTACTGCGGTTTGGGCCTGGTCACGTTTCTTTCCAGACCACCCACAGAAAAGTCTACCACTCCACTGATCCTGATGGGAACGTGAGCCAGCATTTGACTTTTTAATTTCTTCAATAAAACAACTGTGATGCGTTTAATGCAAACTTCATGTGTGATTTCTTCTCCTACTTACATCTGACTGAAATCTATGAAACCCTACAAGTTTGTTGTGCTGAAGCGCTCATGGCAAATTCAAAGTTTGGAATTCTTTGAGTCAGCACCGTTTGGAGTTCTGTCTCTTTGCCAGGACTGACGATAAAGCAGGTGTCAGTGGGCCTCACGGAGGCACTTCCTGGAGACAGCCGGAGCCAGTGCAGGAGACAAGTTAAATACCCTTTGTGAATCAGGAAATGGATAAACATTTAGCTGAAGTTTTAAGGTATCCTACCCCATAACCACTGCGATGGCAAATTCTGATGTACTTTGTAAGTCTCAGGATTTGGGGCCATTGGTCTGATTCCAGATTCCATGAGGCTTGATTTGGAAGTTAATGAGGGACACAGCAGGGGTTGGTGGGTCTCATTCTTTTGCAGTGATGAGCACGAAGCCCACTCACACACACAAACACCCCACCAGGAAGGCGCGTGTGCAACACGTCAGCTTTGTGCTCAGGCCCCAATGGACTCAGCAAAAGAGTATAGACTCTGAAACCAAACTGCCCAAGTCCGTGTCCTACATCCACCACTTTCTGGGCAAGTTGCTTGTTCTGTGTCTTGGCTTCTTTGTCTATAAAGTGGAGACAGGAGAGTTCCTCACTGACAGGATTGTTTCAGAGATTAAATAATCGAATTCCCATAAAGCATCCTGGGCATGCCTGCACACNGGGTTGCGTACAGAGGGACTGGGATCCAAAAGGTGAAGACAGAATGAAACACGGCTTATCTTACTCGCCTGGGCTTCACCCGCCCTTGTGTGGAGTTTCCTTGGGATTATGCTAAGTCTGTCAACCCTTTCTTCCTTCTGAAAACGAGCTTCTCTCTCTAGAACCACTACTGGGGCGGTGACCAGACTTGCCTCTCAGGCAAAAAGCACAACAGGCAACTTCCAGCTCTCCCTCTGGCCCCGGGGGGGCGGGCAGGGTTCTGCCGGCTAAGGCTAAACTGTTCCGAGCCCGGGTGTCTGAGCTGTGGACGCCAGACGTCTCAGCCCCGGATCTGCTTGAGTCTCCAAGGCTGGCNGATGTTTGCAGCGCTCAACTGAATCCCAGCTGAGGTTCTACCGCTGATCTTCCAGAGAGTCTGAAACACTTAGAACTCAAGCCACGTCCCCTAAAAGCATCCAAATGGTGGCCACCAAGAGAAATGTGATTTGTGCCGGCCGAGTCACCCATGGTGAGCCCACCCCTTCATCAGTTTTTCTGGAAGAGCTCCGGGCTCTCAGTCAGGTCCATTGACTGAGGGTCCAACTGTGTACATGGCAAGTGTACTAGGGATACTTTGAGGACTGGTCTGATGTTATCTGTCAGACATGCCCCCTGAGCTCAGGGGAGCCCACACACAAGCCACGTCCTCTGTCCCCATGTGCAGGTGGCTCAGTCACCCATGCCCATCCAGGGGCACACGGGCCGCGTGCAGGGAGATGCGAACCGTCTGGTCACCCGGCTGGGCCTGCAAGGGCCTCGTGGGCATCAACCTGCTCTGAGGACCTGTGGAGTAGCCTTCTGTCCCCGCCACCAGGCAGCCTTTACAGGACCCTGAGCAGGAGAGACGGTGAAGGCAAGGGAGAGACCCGTCTAAGGAAGTGGAACAGAGAGAAGACGCGAGGCAGATGTGTGGGTGGGGGGAGGGCTGGCCAACGTAGCCCCATTCTCCTCCAGAACAGCTGGAACAGTCGGCAAATATTATTTATAAAAACAATCTGCCTGGGGTGCCTGGGGGGCTCTGTCAGTTAAGTGTCCAACTCTAGCTCAGGTCATGTCTTGCAGTTCACAAGTTCGAGTCCTACATCGGGCCCTGTGCTGACAGCTCAGAGCCTGGAAACTGCTTCAGATTCTGTCTCCCTCTCTCTCTGTCCCTCCCCCTGCTTGTACTCTCTCTCTCTCTCTCAAAAATAAGTAAAACATTTTAAAAAATCAATAAAAAGGGAGGCACCCGGATGGCTCAGTCATGATCTTGCGGTCTGTGAGTTCGAGCCCCATGTCGAGCTCTGTGCTGACAGCTCAGAGCCTGGAGCTGCTTCAGGTTCTGCGTCTCCCTCTTTGTCTGTCCCTTCCCTGCTCACTCTCTGTCTCTCAAAAATAAATAAACATTAAAAAAAAAAGAATAATTTAATGTACCCTTATGTACGAACAATTCATCTTCAACACACACACACACACACACACACACACACACACACACACTTACTTTGGGTGCATTTAAAACAAATCCTGGACAAAATATTGCTTCACTTCTAAGGACTTCAGTATATAATTCCAACAACCTAACCATTATACCATCATCGCACCCAACACAATTAATGATAATTTCTCAATAGAAATGTAAAACTCAGTTTGAGTCACAGGCTTTAAAATAACTACCCTCAATATGTCCAAGCACACGAATGACAAAGCTGAACATTCTTGCGGACGTGGCATCACGAAGAGCTACCGGATGATGGTTTTCCTAAACTGATGAGAGACATTTTACTGACAGAAGTCTACATACACCTTTCTCCAGAGTCACCCCCCATTCCTGCCATGGAGGATCTTGGTTCCATGTTTGTGATGTCCCAGCTGCAGCCCCAGCAGCCACCAGCTCACCTCCAGGAGCCGGGCTGTCCCGGCCTCACCCTGGGGAAGACCGGGCGGTTCCACATTCCGTCGTGGCCGCCGTTGTGGCGGGAACCACAGCAGCCTCGTGCCTACACGTGGCCAGAGAGGACTCTAAGCTCTGCCCCCCTCTCCCCTACTTATCAGCTCCACGAGGGCTTGGACAGCAGGGGTGTGGGGAGGTCACACCCATGGGGGGAGCTTTGATAGTGGAAGACAGGAAGCAAAAGTGCCCTTCCTCTGATGGAGCGTTTAGAAAACGCCTTCCTGGTCAGTCTGGCCGCCGCACCTCGGACAAATGAACGCCCAGCTGAGTCTCCCCGCTGAGTGGTAGTCAGCGCTTTCGGGCATTTGCCTCTCTGACTTGACCTCATGTGTCCTTCACACTCAATGTTCTGCGACTGTCTCTCCCTTCACCTTTGGATCTTTCTTGAAAATTTAGACTGGCACAGACATCAAGCACAGATTTAATTAGACCGTAAATGCCAAATGGTTCTAAACACACACACGCGCACACATATGCACACACACACGAGTGCAGGATAAAGCTGCCGCAGATCAATAACAAAGGGAAAGTCATAAAACTATCCAAAGAAAACATATAAATTATCTGCAGTAGAGCCTAATTACACAGATATCTGATTCTCCAATAGAAATATTAGAAGTCAGAAGACAGTATCACGTCACTGGAACTATTTTCTTTGAAATACCAAAATGGAGTTTGATGTCTAGTGAAAATCTTCTTCAAGCATGGCCGTGAAACAGAGACATCTTCAGATAAATATCAGCTAGAGAATTTCTCATCAGAGGAAACTCACTAAGAGAACTATTATGCGGTACGCTGCAAGGTGCAGGGAAATGATAACAGATACTAGCAGAAAAAGAAAAGAAAAGGTAAAAATCTGGTTAAATCTAAGAGCGTACTGACTACCTAAAAGACCTAAGGCAGGAGAGGGTAAACAGATTTCAAGTGCCCTACGATCCCTGAATTATTGGTAAAGGGTAAAGTAGAGCCAGTAAGATTATACGCGATGGGAACACGTATGCCTGCTGTAGCTCTAAGATCATCACAGTGAGAACAGTAAGAGATCATGTAACTGAGCTAACAGAGACAGGAAACCGGATAACAATACATAACCTTCAACCCACAAGAGGGAGAAAAAAAGAACGGATGTAATGGTGAGTCACAGATAATAGATTTAAATAAAACATATCAATAACTAAATCAAATGTAAGTTAACTTCAATGTTCCAATTAAAAGACAAAGCTTATCAGACATGATTTAAGAAAAAACAACCCAAATCTAAATAAATGCTTTTAAAATAGCATGATACAGAGGCACCTGGGGAGCTCAGTCCGTTGAGCGTCTGACTCTTGGTTTTGGCCCAGATCATGAACTCAAGGTTCATGGGATCGAGCCCCGTGTCAGGCTCTGCACTGACAGCGTGGAGCCTGCTTGGATTCTCCCTCTCCCTCTCAGCCCCTCCCCTGTTGTCGCTCTCTTTCTCAAAATAGATAAATAAGATAAGACAGAATGATATGAAGGTAGAAGATAAAGAGATGGAAAGAGCTTTAATGCTGACAGTAGGGGAGAGACAGGCGGGACACCACATTAGCCTCAGACCACACAGACCACAAAGCCAGACCCAGGTCCCAGAGGAAAGGATGAGTCAGGTCATCAGGGAAATAGAACCCTTTAAGTTTTATGTACATAAGAGCACTGTCTCAGCCTCTAGTAAGCAAAAGAAGAGCTGCAAAAGACAGAGATTTTTATAAGCCTTTCAGTTATTGCTACAACACATTTGGCAGACAAAATCCGTATGATTCAAACAAATGAAAAAAAACACATGAAAAACTTGATCTAATCTATATACACACACGAAGAACGTAGGTCCTTCTCAAATACAGGAACATTTATGAAAGCCAGTGAAACACTGGACCATGAAAGGAGCCTCAGGAAATTCCAAAGGACGCAAGTCGGAGCGGGCATGTGCTCCGGTCACTGCTCCAGCTATAAATCCCCCAGTCACTCAAGGCTCAGTGAAGACATCAGAGCAGAAATTCAAAATTAGTTTGAAATGAACGATAACAAAAATGTGGACAGTTACGGGATATGGTTAAAGAAACTCTTGCGGGGAATTTAAAAATGTGAACCTATGTGTTAGAGAAGATGGAGGACTACCTATCAGCAACCTCAGTGCTCATCTAGGGAACGCAGAACCAGAACCCCAGATTTCAAGAACTACAAAGGTGGGGTGCCTGGGCGACTCCGTTAAGCGTCCCAACTTCAGCTCCGGTCATGATCTCATGGTTTGTGGGTTCAAGCCCCACGTCGGGCTCTGTGCTGACAGTTTAGAGCCTGCTTCGGATTCTGTATCTTCCTCTCTCTGCCCCTCTCCCTCTGACGCTCTGTGTCTCTCAAAATGTTAAAAAAAAATTTAACGACAACAAAAAAGAACTACAAGGGACAAAGCTGGAGGAAAGAAATAAAAAGGAAAGAAAAGTAGACCACAGAAAACAAACATCTGATGCGAAGGCTCAGTTGAGCTTGAAGATCATTTCTTGGACGAGCCAGCTCTTCAAACTCCTGATGAGATTCTAGTGTAAACAAGAAGGGGACACAAATTACGGGAATCAGGAGCATGAAGGGGTGGGGTGCTCACTGGACATGACACGTTTGCAAGACTGTGTGATGGTAATTACAACACTGAATAAATCCAATTCAAAGGAATTTACATTTTTAAGAACAAAGCCGGCAAACTTCTAGAAAAGCCCAAACAACCAAAGCTGATCCCAGAAAAAATAATAAACATGGGTGGTCGTATAGACATTAAAGGGACTAAAACTATAATGTAAAACCTTCCTTTCAAGAAACCTCCGGGCCCAATGGCTGCACCAGTGAAAAACCAACGTTGATCTCACACAAAGTCCTCCAAAGAACAGAAAATGGTAGAAACCCCTCAGCTTGTTTTATGAAGCCTGGATGACCTTGACTCCAAAACCAAATGCGGTCATTATTAGAAAACACATGTCCAGGGTAATTTCTCCCATGAATATCTATGGAGGAATTTTCGGAGCAAGCTGGCTGGAGCCTCCTCATGTTGCAGAAGGGGTTAGTTTGGAGAGTTCACAGGACCCCAAAACCACACCCCTCCAGAGTCATTCTGCGTTTCCTTGCCCTCACCTGTCAACTGGCACCGGCAAAGCTCCCGGCCAGCACATCCCGCTGGTGCTCATTTTGATTATCTGCCCCCCACACGCCCGTCTTCCCTCCGCAGCCTCCCCCTCAGTTAGCTGTATCACATACACCTTGCCGCGCTCGGCGGTCTGACCCACCTGCTAGGTCTGCGGATACCTTGTCCCTACGTTTTGCCGCGGATGCCGTCCGTGCACAGCGGAGTTCTCATCCCAGTTTCTGCGCCCCGTCCGGATTCGCTGAGGCGTTCAGGGATGTCGCACAATTACGCCACCGCCGGGTTCCCTCGCGGGTCCGGCGTGTGCCGTTACAGCACCCTGCTGGGCCACAGCTCCTGGGTGGCATAGACGTTTTTCGTCCCCCCATAGACGGATATTCACTTGGTTTCCTGTGCTTGGCTATCCCAAGAAAAAGTGCGCAGGAGTATCTCTGGACAGATGTTTCTATGTGCGGGTTCTTTGCCTTTGTCAAGATTGATGACAGCAGAGCTTCTACATTGTTGTTAACAGATATGTTGGAGCAACTCACACTCCACCGGTAACCTTATAGAGCGCAGGTGTCTCTGACACCTTTTCTCCTAAATTGTTAGAATTTGTCAGGAAATTCGGTGTGTTGTTCACTTAATTTTAATTTCCCTGCTGCTAGCAAAGTTAAGAGCAGTAATAATTACTTGCTTTTGGCATATTCCCATGCCTACTCATCTCCTTTGATATGTTTTCAACTGGATCTTTGCTCTTCCCTTTTCTGTGGAAATTCTGTGTGAGCAATATGAACCCTTGGTTCACCTCCATGGCGGATGCTTCACCTGTCTGTCATTTGAGATTTGACCCTTTTAAATATATTTTACCACACAGAATGTGTAACTTCTGTAGCATATCTGTCACCATTTGCCTTTATGCCCTGGGATCTGTCTGTTCTTTGAGAAGCCCTTCCTCACTCCAAGGTTTGACAAATATTCTCCTCCATTTTCTTCTAATATTTGTACGGCTTGGGCTTGCAGTCAGCTCCTTAAGCCTTCTGGGAAATACCTACAGGGAACGAAGTAGAGACTGTGTTTGTCTTCTTCCAAATGAATGACTGATACTGACCCAGCCATAATCCCTTTCCACTTCCTCCTTATCGATGAAATTTGAGATCTGTCCGGGAAACAAAGCTTTCTGCAATTTTCTTCAGAGGAAGTTGACCCCGCTCTACTCCAGCAACATCCTCAATCGCCTAGCTCCTTCCAGAGATGGGTTCAAAAGTGGGCATGTGACCCAATTCTGGCCAAAAGGACTGGGGAGCTGAGGCTGTGGAAGAGGTCAGCCTCGCTTGGCTGGGTCAGCGTCCTGGGTATATTGTGTCTTCTTCCTCTGGAAGTGGCCTTGAGTGGGGAAGAGGCCTGGCACTACAGCACCTGACCACCTGTAGGGAGGAGGCCAGCAGAGGAGGGCGGGGCNCGGGTCCTGAAGACTGTACATCTCTACAGCTCTGTGCTCCTGTCTCTCTCTCTCAAAACGAAACATTTAAAAAAATTATTCCTATTTATTTTATAGCTCTCATTTTTATTATAAACAAGTAGCTTTCCATTTAATTTCTACTCACCGATATTATTTTTAAAGTTATTGATTTTTATATATTAGTTTTGCGTACAAAATTATCTTTTTAATTCAATAGTGGTTGTTTTTTTAATTTGGTCTGTTGTATTTTCCAAGCCTACAGTTCTATTTATTTACAAATGAGGAGAATGTTGATCCTTCTATTAAACATTGGTGTGACTTATTTCCTTTTTACTCTATTCCATTGGTGAGGCCCCCAAAATAATGTTGTTTAATAGTGATGGTAGAGGGTGTTGCAATCAGGGTCCACATTTTAGCATCTACGTTTAATATGTAGGTTTCTATAAATTACCTTCATTATGTCTCAGTGGCGTAGTCCGATTTCATTTCCAGCTTATGTTACAAATAGCTAAAAATCACTCAGATGTTATTTTTAAATCTGTTGATATCATTACACGGGTCTTTAACATTTATGTAGTGAGTTGCTGAGCATGCTGACTCACTGTTACATTCCAGCAGGAAGTCCGATTCGGTCAAGCAAAATGTGGTTTCTAATTTACTGCTGAACGTCATTTGCTAATATTTTATAGGATTTTTGCTTTCTGTATCTATGTTCACAGATGGAATGGATTCATTGTTTTTCCTCTTAGTTTGTTCTCTCTAGAGTCAGAAATTGGTACTAAATTTATAGTGGGGAAGATATAAAATATCTTTTATATATTATATAAAAGATGAGGAATTTTCTTTTTCTTACAGTTTGCCCTATTTGCACAACACGGAAACGACACTTTGTTAATTAAGACACGTCCTCTATGTGCACCACTAACAACTGAAGGGATGTGCTCACTGGTGCAGACAGTACCACAAAAGGGCTTTCTTGCCTCAATAAACAGCTTCTTTGAAGGCAGAGAAATAACACAGGTCTATAAATCTTAACACTCAGGGAAAACATAAGTTTAGGAAAAGCACTCCAATTCTTTTTAAAAATTCTAATAATATTTCATGCCCAAATTATATTTCCAAATCAATATTATTCTCCACGAAAAATGTATTATTAAGTAGTATCATGGAGACAAAGAAAAACACACTTTTGAAGCAATGGAAATTGTGCCCTAAAAGGGTTCCCATAGCGCGCATCACAGTGACCGGGGCCACAATAAAACTATAAAACTGAAATTGTATAGCTGAAATGTACAAGAATAGCCCAAGGAAATGGTCATTTGACAAACAATTACTCATCCCTTTCCTCCTTTACAAGGGCAGGGTGAAGATAAAAAAGATTTCCATATGAAAGCGTCAGGATGTTTCAAAGGAAGCTGCATTCCCTGTATAATCACCATTATTGTCAAAACTGCCAATTTAAAAATGACCCATCTCTGGGGTGACCAGACAGTTTGGCCAGTTATGGTGTTTGCAAAGGCTTCGGCTATGAGAAATGATTGTTATTCTTGGCTCTGCTGTGAAATGGAATTATTCAGGAGGTGCCACATACCAGAAAAACAGCAGGCTTTTTCAAGGAGGCTCTCAAGCCAATACTAGATGATAAATGTGCGATCTTAAATCAATTATTAAAGGACAGATAATTATATTACTAAGCTATCCCAGTAGAGAAAAATATTACAGAATTTTATGAATGAGACTTGAAGCCTCACAGAGAACCATGTGGTCTCCGTCTTTGTTTTGTAGAATACAGGCTGATTCTCGAGGTAAAATGATATGTTCAAGGCCTCATTTATTCTTCATGCACACAAATAATAACACAAGAGGTTGAGGAAGCAGTGGTGAGTAAATAAATAGAAGTGGTCCTTGCTATCGAAACATTTACAACTTGTGGGAAGAACATAAAAATTGAAACAGATACTCATGAGTGGTAACTAGGTGATGAAATACTATGTCAATTAGCTTGACTGTCATAACCATTCCCCTTTATGCTCATATATCAAATCATCCTGCTGTTCACCTTAAATATGAACAATTTTTATTACCAAAATAGAATGAAATTAGACCCTCATACCCTATATAAAAATGAACTCAAGATGGATCATAAACCTAAATGTAAGAGCTGAGATTGTAAAAGGAAAAGACCTGTACAAGAAAATGTAAATCTTCTAACCTTGGGTTAGAAAGCAGTTTCCTATATATAACACCAAAAGTGCAAATGACAAAAGAAAAAAAACAGCTAAGTTAGATTTCATGAAAATTTAAAACATTTTGTGCTTCGTAGGACACCGTCAAGAATGTGAAAAAGACAACCAACAAAAAAGGAAAATATAGTTGCAAATCATGTATCTGATAAGGGATCCGCATGTAGAACATATGAAGACTGCTTATGCATCACAATAAAAAGACAACCTGGTTTAGAAATGGGCAAAAGATCTGAAAAGACAATTCTGCAAAGAAGCCCTACAGATGGTCAACATCATCAGTCATCAGGGAAATGCAAGGCAAAAGCCACCACACAGCCCCCAGGGTGGCTTTAATAAGATGGACAATGACAATTATTGCCAAAGATACGGAAAAACCCAAATCCTCAAACACTGCAGGTGGAATTGTAACTTGGTGCACCCACTTTGAAAAACAGTTTGGGAGTTCCTCAAAAAGCTAAACACAGAGTTACCATACGACCCCTCCATTTCACTCCTATGTTCGTATTTGTGAAGTATTGAAAACAGGCATCAAAGAAATGCATGTGCACGCATTTTCATAGAAGAACCATTCACAAGAGCCAAAAGGTGGAAACAGCCCACCTGTCCATCAACGGCTGAATGATACACAGACTTTGGCAAGTGCACACAGTAGCATATCATTCAGCCATAGATAGGAATGGAGTCCGCTCCATGCTACAAACATTACACTCACTCAGTGAACATAAAAAGCGTGATGCTAAGTTGAAGAGGCCAGTCACAGAAGGTCACACAGATGGCATGATCCCATTTGTAGGAAATGTTCAGAATCAACAAATCCACGAAGACAGAATGCAGTTGTTGGTTTCCAGGAACTGGGGAAAAGGAGGCACAGTGAGTGACTGCTTCATGGGTACAGAGTTTCCTTTGGGGTGATAAAAATGTTTTGGAACCAGACAGAGGTGGAGACCGTGCAGTGTTGTGAATATATTAAATGACACCAAGGAGCCATTGCTTGCTTGCTTTAAAGTGGTTAATTTTATATTAGGTGAAAGTGAGCTCAATACATTAGTTTTAAAAAATACATAGTCACAGGGCGCCTGGGTGGTTGAATGCCTGACTTCAACTCAGGTCATGATCTCACAGTTCGTGGGTTCAAGCCCCATGTTGGGCTCTGTGCTGACAGCTCAGAGCCTGGAGCTGCTTCAGATTCTGTGCCTCCCTCTCTCCCTCTCTCTGCACCCCCACCCCCTACTTACACTCTCTCTCTCTCTGTCTCAAAATAAATGAATGTTTAAAAAAAATAATAAAAATTTAAAAACATATAATCAGGGCACCTGGGTGGCTCATTCAGTTGAGTGTCCAACTCTTGATTTCAGCTCAGGTCATGATCTCACAGTTTGTGAGTTTGAGCCCCACATCGGGCTCTGCGTTGACAGCGAGGAGCCTGCTTGGGATTCTCTGTCTGTCTGTCTCTCCCTCTTTCTCTCTCTCATTCTCTGTCTCTCTCAAAATAAATAAATAAACTTAAACTTAAAAAAACCCATAATCATGAGATAAGCTGCTGTTGCTCTTCTTACTTCTTACTTCCCCAAAAAGTTATATCTGTTGAACTAAACATGGCTACGGAGAGGGCATGCCCAGACCCCCTGCAAATTAGCCCTTGCTTAGCGGCCCCCGGCTGGGCACCGGGAACATGGTGACAAGAGGAGCAGAGCAGCAGACGAGGTAGGTCCCCAGAGAACCGGGCCCAAGTTCAGTGTTGTCCTGGCGCCAGCAGCGTCCCGCTGGGGCGGGTCCCTCGATACGGCCTTCACTCCTTCCTCTGTAAACCAGAGTCCTCCCAACATCCTAGCGCAGCTCTCAAGACTGCAGGGAGCCAGGAGGCGAGTGGCGTAAAAATCTCCTGTAAACCACGGAGCGCCACATGGATGTGAAGTCTGTATCTGACCGAACCACACACAATTGCCAAGAGCCGGCCATTTTGTACTGACAGCCGCCATTTGTAATCTACGATTTCTGTCTTTTTAGATCAGTTTCATGTGATTTGAGTTCATTTGTAGCCTATTACATAGCGACAACCTCTTGCACTAAAATGCAAAACACGATAAACTTTCTGGTAATTGAGCTTTATAGTTTTCCAGTAGCGCTATACCCTATCCCATCGCTGGCACTTTAAATGTGCAAATCCACACGCCCTGCAGAGCTCAGCAGCATACAGAGGGCAAAATGCTAAGTGTGTGTCCTCACGGAGTGGTTAAGAGCACAGATGCTGGAACCCCACTGCCCCATTTCTAATCCTGGCTTTTCTATTATTCCTGCATGACCTTGGACAAGTTGCTTAACCTCTCTGTGCCTCTGTTCCCTCACTTGTAAAATAAAACTAATAATAACACCTACCTCATAGAACTGTTGTAAAGAAGACGTGAGTCATGAGTGTAAAGCACCTAGGAGAGCTCTCGGCCCTTGGTCGAGTGGCTAATCACTCCATGTTAATGTTATTGACTTCCACATTTTGCCCAAGATAAGTTTGGGTTTAATTTCACAAAAAAATATTTTAGACACGTAAGGCAATTTTTCAACATTCTGTGGATTTGTTTATGTTTTTCGGTTTATCTGGCATATGGGGAATAAAAGATAGTTAATTTTATAGAGGTCCTCTAACATTTCATCTGAAACTCTGAAAGAAATGACGCCATAGCCTCTGATGTTAGAGCTCTGAGAGCCCCTTTCCGTGCCTCTGTGGAAACGTGTTTCCAGCCTACTAGCCACAGAATCTAACTCTCTGACCAAAGTTCAGTAAGATACAACATAGGAATTCTCATGCGATATTCTTAGAGATAAAAGAACTATGAAACGCAAATTTGGCCAGCAAAAAGAATAGGAGAAATTTAGAAAATTCTAGCATTTTCCTAAAGTGGAAAGCCTACCTTCATTCTTAACTTGTCTCAATATATGATTTTTTTTCTATTAAATTTGGGAGGGGGGGGGCAA
>NW_027529428.1:18762247-18766345 GCF_008692635.1 Crocuta crocuta | reverse complement strand
TACCCACGGCTGGTGACTGTACTGTAAAGTGGGTATTTTACATTTCTTAAGTCCTAGACATGTTTCCTGAGGTGTTCTGCTGAAGAGTTATATAAAAATCACCTGGACTATCGATAAAAACCCAGACTCTAGGATCCCACAGGTTTTTAAATGTAGGGAAATTGAATCTAAAGTAACTATGTCATTAAGTAATTTATTTTTCCTCCTTCCCTCCCTCCCTCCCTTCCTTCCTTGAATCTCAAGCAGGCTCCACACTGTCAGCATAGAGCCTACTGTGGGGCTTGAACTCACGAATTGTGAGATCATGAGCCGAAACCAAGAGTTGGATGCTTAACCAAATGAGCCACCCAGGTGCCCCATGTTATAAAGTAATTTTTAAAAAAAGAAACCAGAAAACATGAGCAGGAGACAAGAAATTGAATAACATCTCACAGCTTTGGGAGAAAATGCAAAAGAATTTCTAGAAGTGAAAAATATTTCACTCAAAAGAAAGAACAGCGGACACGTGAACATCACACCCAGCTGGAGAGAGGACCGGGAGGGAGCAGGAGATAGACATAAGGGAATCACCCAGAATATAATCCAGAGAAACAGAGGAACAGGAGAAACAGAAGGTGGTAAGAGACACAGAAGTGTAGGTGAAAAGTTCTGATATATGCCTAGCTGGAGTTAGAAAAATATATGAATAATGAAGAATGGGGAACAGTAAATGTTTTTAAGAGGTGGTTGCTGAGAATTTTCCAGAAGTGGTAAGACAACAATGCTCAGATCCAGAAAGCTCAAAGACTTTCCAGTATAAATTTGAAAAAAAAAATCCTCCCACACATGTAGACATAGTGACAAAGTGTCATAATGACAGAGTGACACCGTAGAACCCCAGGGGAAAAAGAACATTTAAAAGCATCATGAGAAATAGAACAGATCATTTGCAAACAAAACAACAACGACAAAGCCACCTACAAAAGACAGAATGATGGGATCCAGAGGACAGAGGAAAGGAAAGCTCTACGTGGGGCGTATTGTCAATGAAGGTGTGAAGATACCATCCCGTACCTGACAGGTTGGCGAAACCCAACAAGTCTGATGGCACCAAGTGTTGGAGAGAATGTGAGTCAATGGCAACTCTCATCCCTGCCAGTGGGGTTGTAAACCTGTGCAACCAGCAAGGCCACGTCTGGTGTCACCAAGTGAAGTGGACGCGGAGCTCGCCCGCGACCTCCGGGCTGCGCCCAGGGCAGCACTGGCAAGGCCGCCCCAGAAGGCATATACGAGCATGTGTACAGCAGGCTTGCTGATGGTAACAGAAAACCTGAAAATAACCAAAATATCCATCGATAACACTATAGAAAAGGAAATTTGGTGCCATCATATGATCAAGTTCAACAACGATGAAACAGGCCCCAGGGGCCCGCATCAACATGAATGAATCTCAGCTACACAGTGTGCACAGAGGAAATCATGCAGAACATATACAGTATGACTGCGCTGGTATGAAGTCCAAAAATAAGCAAAAGTTTAGGGATAACAACACATTTTTAATTCTGTGTTAAAAGTTAACACAGAGATATGCTTTAAATATAAAAGTACATAAACATGGATATACATCACGTTCAGATTATACTTGATCTCAGGCAAAAGGGTAAGAAGTGATATATCATCGGCTTCAGATTAATGTTACTTTTTAGGAGAAAGACGAGAGAATCTGGGAGATATAGGAAGAGAGCTTCCACCGCATCTTATCTGTAACATCCTATTTTATTTATTTTACATTTTTTATTCTTGAGAGAGAGACAGAGTGTGAGCGGGGAAGGGGGAGAGGGAGAGGGAGACACAGAATCCAAAGCAGCTCCAGCACAGAGCCCAACCCACAAACTGTGAGATCATGACCTGAGATGAAGTCTGATGCTTAACTGACTGAGCCACCCAGGTGCCCCTGTAACATCCTATTTAAAAAATAAAATCATGGGGCGCCTGGGTGGCTTAGTCGGTTAAGCGTCCGACTTTCGCTTAGGTCATGATCTCACGGTTCGTGGGTTCGAGCCCCGCGTCGGGCTCTGTGCTGACTGCCAGCTCAGAGCCTGGAGCCTGTTTCAGTCTGTGACTCCCTCTCTCTCTGACCCTCCCCTGCTCACACTGTCTCTCTCTCTCTCCTAGAAATAAAAAAATTTTAAAAAAACCATAAAAAATAAAATCATAAGCAAACTATCATGTGTTAAATCTGGGTGACAGACATAAGATTTTTATATCATTATTTATATTTATACCTGTGATTTTCTTCAGATTTGAAGTATTCCTTAATTTTAGAAATGAAGTAGACTAGTATACATAATATACAAAGAGCTCACAGAAATGTTAATAATAAGAAAATAAACAACCACCGGGAAAAGCCAGGTGAAAGATTTGAACTGATACTTCACCAAAGAAGATATGTAGGGGCGCCTGGGTGCCTCAGTTGGTTAAGCATCTTACTTCTGCTCAGGTCATGATCTCATGGTTCGTGAGTTCAAGCCCCATGTTGGGTTCTCTGCTGTCAGCACAGAGCCACTTTGGATCTTCTGCCTTCCTCTCTCTGCCCCTCCCCTGCTCAGGCTCTCTCTCTCTCAAAAATAAATAAAAACATTTAAAAAAGATACATGAATAACTCTAAGCACAAGAAATCCTCCAATCAGTAGTTATTGAGAAAATAACAAAAAGCGCAGTGAGACACCACATGTGCCCACTAGTAACGTGGATAACATTTAAAAGATCCCATCAGGTGCTCTCGAGGGTGTGGGGCAACTGGAACCTTCTTAAGTTGCTGGTGCAAGTGTCCAATGAGAGTCTTTTCGGACATCCCTTTGGCAGTTTCTCAACAATTAAACATAGAAACTATATAAACAGAGAAACCATATGACCCAGTCATTCCACGTCTAGGCATTTCACCAGACAAAAGAAAGCATATGTCCATAGAAAGACACGCACAAACGGCCACAGCAGCTTTGTTTGAAAGAGCTAAAGATTGGAAGCAACCCAAATGTCCAATTTTTGGACATCAACCCAAATGTCTGATACATGCATCTAAGAGAACACTATCCGGCCACAAGAAGGAAGGCGTTATAGACTACAGCAAAAATCATTTCCAGAAGAATTACAGTGAGCAAAGGAGGCCGGCCGAGAAAGAATGTGTGCTGTAGGATTCCATCTACTTTAGGAAACGTAAGCTAACGTAGAGCAACAGAAAGCAGCTCAGTGATCAGCAGGGGTGCGGTGGGAGGAGAGGAGGGAGAGGACTCTCAGGGGCAGGAAGAAACTTCTGGGGTAATTCGTTTGTTCCTGATCTTGACGAGTGAAGGGTTTACGAGCGTATGCCCCGTCAAATTCATCAAACTGCACTCTTTAAATACGTGCGTTCTTGTATGTCAACTACTCGGCAGCAAAGCTGTTCAAAAGTAAACGGAGCGGACGGGGAAGGAACAACTGCCTGCAGGGCAGACGGAGCCTCAGCCATCAACCCGCGGAAAATTCTATCCAGACCCAACAGTGGTCCACGAGGACAAAGGTCGGGAATCTGCTGCACGCGGATGTGGGAAGGCATCAGGCATCAGGCGTCAGGGCAGGCGCTGGACGGAAGGGTTTTACAAGCTCAGNTGGAAGAGCTGGGGCTCCCACCTGCGGACACACCGACTAGAGCCTGTGCGCATCTCTGCACACACACTCCCCATGCACGCTTTCCGTTCGCTCTCCTTGACGGGAACAGACAAGGGTTTCCCAAGCATCGGAGAACTTCCAATATGAGCCAAAGGAAAGAGAGGCTGGAGAGAAAGGGAGGGAAGGNCCCCCTCCTCCCTCCCCTCCCCCTCTCCTCCCTCCCCCTCCCTCCCTTCACTTCCCCCCTCTGTTCCACAGAATCAAGGTGCCTCCTTTAAAGGGCAGTATGATAAAAGGTCTCACTCACCCCCAGTGTGAACAATGAGAAGACTGGACTTTCAGGCAGCTGGTGTCCCATGGCTGGGGGTGAAATTATAAGGACACGTGTTTATAAAGCGCTACCCTGTGTCGAGGCCCTGTCCTAAACTCGCTCCTTCCTACCATAACCCTCGGGGGGGGGGGGGGATTACC
>NW_027529428.1:18716485-18762232 GCF_008692635.1 Crocuta crocuta | reverse complement strand
GATTACCCCCATCGCAAGCCAGGGAACCGAACACGTTTGTGCCCGGCATCGCCCGCGGGAGATCCCGTTGCTGGCCCGCGTCGCTCCAGCGCGGCAGAGAAAGGACGGCACTCTCTCCACCGTCACACGGCGGTGAGGAAGGCTTCGGAAGGGGCAAACCCAGCTGGTTCCTCTAGCTGTGAACTTCAAATCGCATCCATCAAAGGAAGGAATGATGTGCTGGTTTTCGTTTCTTTAACCATATTTCAGTTTCAGCTTCGAGCCTCTTGAAAAACTTTGCACACCCCCTCGTGCTTTATCAGGACCTGCCGCCTGCCTCACTGGGGGGAACGAGAAGACAGGTGCCAGAGGGCATCGGCAGGCTGTCACACATCAGAGCCGCACGCTCACCCCCCGTGCGCACCTCTCCACCGGAGCCAGCGGAAGACGCGGGGATGGCAGGTTTCTCTTGGCGCCTGAGGTCTGGCCCGTGGCACAAGTCTGCTTGTGCCTCTCTCTCACTTGAAGAGTAAAAAGAGCTGGTGTTTCCAGGGTATCACTGTGTCAAGCACTCTCCCACGCGGTTTGCAGCGGTAAAGTGTGGGCTGCCCCGCTGCAGGGCTCAGGCAACACCAGCCCCATGCTCTCACCCTTCCCAGCTCCGGGCACCTGGGGCGGCATAGAACTGGCCTCAGGATCACACAAGTCAAGGTCGACACTGTGACCTGTGACCCCTCTTCCTGGCTAGCACCATCCCTCCACAAGCCGGAGGCTCCCGTCTCTACCCTGGGGCAGGGATCGCTCTGCCCGCTCTAGAACGCCAAGGGCATTCGGGTCCCCGCCTGGGGGCCACACCAGCTCTGCACAGTTGCCCAGAGAACCGGACTCCAGGGAGGGACCAGGTCAAGAGGGGGTTCCGGTCCAATCCCAAGAAGGAACTTTGTACGAGTGGAGTCGACCCACGACAGAATGGACTGTCACGGGAGGTGCTGGGTTACCTCCCCCAGCAGGTGTTAAGGTCAAGTCCTGATGAGCACCTGTTGGGGGATGAGTAGGGAGAAGTCCTAGAACAGACACAGGGCTGACCTGAATGACCTTCTCAGAATAGTACCCCTCCCCCCAGGCGATCACTCTCTCCCGTCCTCATGACTGTCCCTGCCTAGTATCTTACCCACGCCTCGTCACCTTGCTAATTCACCTGCTGACCTCTTACTTCCGCTGCCGCCTGCCTGTCTGTTCCGTGCACGCAGACCCCCCTCCCTGCTGGGCCCCCACATCCAGCCCCAAGTGAGCTAGACACAGTGAGTCAGCACTCACCAAATCGGGGAATGAGCGAATGTGTGATTTCTAAGATACCATTCGATTCTGAGCTAATGAGGCATGAAGCCGCCCCCTTAGTTTACCCTTGAATGTGCTTGGGGGTGGGCGCGAACAAAGATACTCTTTTGGGACAATGGGGCAAAATAAACAAGTAGACAAAAGGAAAGATAAGGAAAAAGTCAACCTATCTTTAACAGAGATGACATGATCATGTGTACTGAAAATCCTAAGTCACCCCCAAAATAATCTATTGGTGCCTATGTACAAGTTCAGGGAAACTGCAGAATACAAGATCGACATATAAAAATCAATTTTTCTTCTGTACACTAGCAATGAGCAATTCAAAAGTGAAATTAAGAAAACAACGCCATTTCAAATAGAATAAAATACCTAGGAGTAAATTTAACCAAAAAAAAAAAAAAAAAGAGAAAAGTTTTCACACTTTGAACTACAAAACATTATTAAAAGAAATTAAAAAGAGGTGCCTGGGTGGCTCAGTCAGTTAAGTGTCCGACTTTGGCTCAGGTCATGATCTCACAGTTTGTGGGTTCGAGCCGCACGTCGGGCTCTGTGCTGACAGCTCGGAGCCTGGAGCTGCTTCAGATGCCCATCTCCTCCTCTCACTGCCCCGCCTCCACTCACACTCTGTTCCTCTCTCAAAATTAAATAAACATTAAAAAAGAAACTAAAGAAGAAATAAAGTAAGTAAGTGGAAAGGCATCCTGTGCTCACAGATCAGAAAAGCTTACTCTTGTCTATGAAAGTCCCAGCTGGCTTTTTGCCGCAATGTGACAGGCCAGTCTTAAAATTCCTACGGAAATCCGAGGGACCTGGCTGAACAGCCAAAATTATCCTGAAAAAGAAAAACAAGAGGAGAGCTCACACTTCCCAGTTTAAAAGATGGCAAAGAATTTGAAGAGACGTTTCTCCAAAGAAGATATACCAACAGCTGAGAAGCACATGAGAAGATGCTCAACGTGACAAACCACTGGGAAATGCAACACAAAACCACGATGAGATAGCGCTTCGCACACACGAGAATGACTAAACTTAGAAAAGATAGACAATAACCAGTGTGGATGAGGATGGGGAGAGATTCGAACCTTCATCTGCTGCGGGTGGGAATGGAAAGTGGCACAGCCACTTTGGAAAACAGTTTGGCAGTTCCTCAAAATGGTGAATGGCAAGCTGCCGAGTGATCAAGTCATTCTACTCCGAGGTGAGTATTCAGGAGAATTGAAAACACAGGGGCGCACAGAAGTAAGATACTGTTTCCATCAGCATTATTCAAAATCGCCAAAAAGTGGAAATATCCCAATGTCCATCACCTGATGAATTCATAAACAAAATGTGGTGTATCCACAACGCAGATACTCATCCAGTAACTAAAAGGAATGAAGTACTGACACACTAATACATAGACAAACTTGAAAACACGCTACAAGTAAATCAGAAATAAAAGGTTATGAATTGCATTAGTCTGGATATTAAATGTCCACAATAGGCAAATCCGTAGCATCAGAAAGCAGATTGCAGGAGTTGGGGGGCTCATTCGGTTAAGCGTCTGACTTCAGCTCAGGTCATGGTCTCACAGTTTGTGGGTTCAAGCCCCGCACTGGGCTGTGTGCTGACAGCTCAGAGCCTGGAGCTGCTTCAGATTCTGTGTCTCCCTCTCTCTCTGCCCCTCCCCTGCTTGCACTCTGTCTCTCTCTCAGAAATAAATAAACATTTAAAAAAATGTTTAAAAAGCAACTAGATTGCAGAGGGAGAAGGAATGGGGAGTGACTTCTGGGTACAGGGTTTCCTGTTGGGGTGATGAAAATGTTTTAAAATTAGATAATGGTGCACAACTCTATGAATAAACTAAAAACCACTGATTTGTAAGGTAAATTTTGTGGTATGTTAATCACATCGCAATAAAACACTATAGGTTTTTAAAATGTCAAAGGGAAGATTTAATTTGTGGGAGATCCAAGTTTGAACAGGGTGTTTGAGGTCTTAGATTTTGCTTTAAAATGTTAACAAAGGGTCTTGAATGCTGACAAAAACTGAGGACTGATGGATGTGGGGGGGAGGGGGGATGGGCATGAAGGAGGGCACTTGTGGGGATGAGCACTGAGTGTTATGTGGAAACTAATTGGACAATAAAGTATTTGTAAAAAAATAAAATAAAAAATAAAATGTTAACAAAGGGTGACAAAGATTTCTCTTTTTATTGATGATTTAATGTCACACTCTATTTGAGAAATGATCAAAAAAGATGTTCTTTTCATAAATTATGACTTTGAAATATTTCAGGCATACAGAAAATGATAGGAAAAAATACAACCAAATCCATAGATCATCTCCCTAACTTTATAAGACCTCAATATTTGGTGATATATCAGGTGAGTCGTTTATTACATAAGAAATAGAGTTTTACATTACAGCTGAAGACCCCTGAATCCCTCTCCCCAGTCACATCCCTACTAATCTCCCCCCGGAGTGACTGCCATCCTAATTATGGAGCTTGTGATTCTCANGCTTTGGGGGATGTGTCAAGTAAGAGGTTGCTGCGGTGGAGGTCAAGGAGGTTGTTTCCTGCTTTCTCCTCTAGGGTTTTGATGGTTTCCTATCTCACATCACACATATTTTTCTATTTGCCCTCTTTATTATGTTCTCTCCATGAACAAGGTACAGTAGGTTCCGGCTCCATAGAATTACTTATAAATGTTATCGTGTTGTAGCTACCCCTCCGTCAATCACTTGCTTTAGTCGACATTATGGTTTTGAGATTCATCGAGGCCAGTTCATTCATTCACACTAAATAGGAAAACACACAATCCACACTAGATGGGATTTACTAAAGGTTAGCGATCCGTTCTCCGGAATGTGTACATTGAAACAGTTTGTGTGTTTGCTATAACGGGCCACGCTGCTGTGCACGACTGCTTGGGTGAGCTGCAGGCAGTCACAAGCAGCAGAACAGCCAGAGCAGACGGATGCACACGCTCTCCTGAACGCCGCCTAGTTGCCCTTCCCCAAGGTCAGCTCGTTGTATTCCTACCGTCAAGGTCAGACGCGCCAGTGCCCACATCCCGCCTTCAAAGAGTACTGCCAGCTTTTCCTTTCCCCAGTCTGCTTGCTGTTGTAATTTTCGCCTTCTGATTCCTGCTGAGATTGTGTGTATTTTCACATTCGTTGTTCTTTGGGGATATGTTTCCTGTGGATGGCCTGTTTATGGCTTTTGCCCTTTATTCCACTGGTGATTTGCTTGTTCTTAGAAACTGAATGCTCTTTATATAGTCTGGATACTGATCCTTGGTCAGTTATATGTTTGCAAATAGTATCTCCTGGATTGCAACTCGTCTTCACTTCTCACCGTGGTATTCCGTGCTTGTTTCTAACTTTAATGGAGCCCAAGGGGTCAGTCGGTCGAGGTTTTGTGTTATGTTCTTGCCTTTGGCTTTTGAAAAATCCTTGACGATTTTGCATCGTGAATAGCTTCTCTTGTGTACACATCAAAAATTCTTTTGTGACTTTGCTTTTCACATGTAGGTCTTTAATTAACCTGGAGTTGTTTGGCTGTGGTGTGAGATGGAGATTTAATTTTTTGACATTTCTCCCAGCTATATTGACTGAACTATTTATCGTGTCGCTGATCTACACGAATGCCTCCCTCATATATAAATCTTTCTTGTTCTCTGTTTCCTTGGATCAATCTATTATTGTAGCTTTATAAAAAGTCCAAACACCTAATAAGCAAATTCTCCCACCTTGATTAATCTTGCTTATTCTATGCCATTTCTCCTTTCTGTGAGTTTTGATCAGCTTGTTCAATTTCTCTAAGATACTTGGTGGACATCAAGGATTCTTGGATTAATCAGGGAAAATGGACATGTTTATGCTGCAGAGTCTCCCTGTCATTCGATATCTTGCATTTCTCTATCTATCCAGGTCTTCCTTTACGACAAGTCTGCTTCAGTGACACTTTGAAGTGTCCTCCATAAAGACCTTCCACGGCTACTGTTGGGTTTATGAATGGTTGCCACATATTTCTGCTGCTCTCCGCTATACATGGTGTATTTCTTAAACTGCATTTTATACGGTCTCTTGTTGTGAATAACGTGTGGTAGGCTCATCTTGTGTCCAGAAAAAGTTAAACACCCTCATTGATTTTTTCATCGGTAGATGCCCTTGGCATCTTCTATGTGCACGATCTTTTCGTCTGCAGACAATTTCAACTTTGCTTCCTTCTTGGGAATTCTGGCATTTGCCATTTTCTCCCCCAACATCTTAAGATAATAAGTAGCTCGAGTAAAATACTGGCTACAGGTGACGGCAGGCATTCTCGGCTGGTCTCAGACTTCAGACACACTCATTCTACGGCTTCCCCATGGGACGCTGCCTGCTACAGGGGTGTTGCAGGGATTTTTTTTATGTTAAGAGACTTCTTTCTATTTCCAATTTCCTGGGAGTTTGTGCCGTGGGCATATATAGAATGTTAAACTGTTATTGTGGTAAATTACATAAATAGATTTTCAAATGTAACCTCGCATTCCTTAAATAACCCAGATTCGTCATGATCTGTTTGTTTTTACATATTGCTGAACTCTGTTCACTAATATCTATCAGGGATTTACAGGTCCACGTTTATAAGGAAGATGAATCTTCTTCTTTCTTCTGGGGTCCTTGTCTGCTTTGGTAGAAAAGTAAACTCACCTCAGAAAATGAGTCCGAGATCAGTGACTCCTTTCTATTCTCTGAAACATTCTGTACACTATTGGGTACCTGCTTTGACTATTTGGTGGAATTTCTTGGAAAACTGTCTGGTCCTGGCATCTTGTGTATATTGGTAAGCAGAGTGGACTTCTTTTTTATTTTTATTATTTAAAAAAATTTTTTTAATGTTTTTTATTTATTTCTGAGAGAGAGAGAGAGAGACAGTGTGAGCAGGGGAGGGACAGAGAGAGAGGGAGACACAGAATCCGAAGCAGGCTCCAGGCTCCGAGCTGTCAGCACAGAGCCCGACGCGGGGCTCAAACCCATAAACCGTGAGATCATGACCTGAGCCGAAGTCGGAAGCTTAACCTACTGAGCCACCCAGGTGAGCAGGGTGGACTTCTAAACGGATGGTTTGAGGTCTATTCAGATTCTTTTTAATTTTTTAATTTTGCTGAATTACATTTTTAGAGATAATCATCATCTCTCTGGGTTTTCTTACGTTCTTAGTGCACTCCATCTCTCCCTGTAATGACCTGCCGTCTTCCACGCCTACCGTTGCCGATCTGTGTCTTCTGGTTGTCTGTCTCCTCCCTCTGCAGGGGTATTAGCGCTGCCCGTCCGCAGCTGGCTGCCCTTCCGCTGGCTCCCACCTCGCTGGCCGGCCGGCTGGGCCCTGGGAGCACAAAGGATGCTTCTCACATCCTGGCCAAGCCCAGAGAGCGTTCAAGCTTCCCACACGCTCTGGGCTCTCTGAGCAAACTCTGGAGGTGCGTGCGGCGCCTGACCCCACGGTCTCTGTCGCAGTGTGCCTGCGCACAACAGGGCTCCCATGCACGGCCGTGTACGTGAACGGGACACAGCCCTCTGCCCTGTTAAGCCACTAGGATTCCTGGGTTGTTTATTACCGGCTCAAGCCTGGATGAGCCTGACACATACTCAAAGATTCATGCCAAATGAGATTCATAGTAGTATTACTTATAAAAGTATAATTTGAACAACAGCCCTAAATGTCAAAAAACGGGAGATGGCCAAAGAAATTATGGCTAGTGGTCTAACACTGGAATACATACTTTACGACAAATAAAGCTCGCGTCTTGAAGATCTCTAGAAGCAATGGAAGCGTTCTCACAATGAAATATTGAGGGAGAAAGGCAGACTATTAAGAATTTCACATGGTGTCGTCACATTTTTTTATTTAAAACTGTTGATATAGGGGCACCTGGGTAGCTCAGTCAATTGAGCCTGACTTCAGCTCAGGTCATGATTTCACAATTAGTGGGTTCAGGCCCCAAGTCGGGCTCTATGCTGACAGCTTGGAGCCTGGAGTCTGCTTCCAATTCCGTGTCTCCCTCTCTCTCTGCCCCTCCCCTGCTCGTGTACTATCTCTCTCTCAAAAATAAATAAACATTAAAAAAAATTTTAAACTGTTTATATAAACTCAGGAAAAATAATGCGCAATCACGGTAATGTTAGTCGCAGTCACAGCAGTGAAACTACAAGAATTGAGGATCTGCAAATGGCCATCGGGGAGTTTAAGAGAGAGAGCACTGCGGACGAGCCAGAAGACGCCATTTCATGTCATACAGGGAAGGTAGGTAAGGACTGATGTCCAAACCCCGAGAGCGCAGAGTGGGAGTAAGTCACGGCTGGTTGCGGGAGGGCCTCGCTGAGCAAGCCTACTGGTATTGGCAGGATCGTTTTATGGAGCCCAGTGCCAACTCATTGCTTTCCCCTTGTTCCCACCGGCGGGCACCCTAATCTCGGGCCCTGGGGTGGCTGGTCATGGTGGAGGGAGGGAAACAGAGGCCACGTGATCTGGACACAGGCAGGCGGGGGTCAGAAGGCATTCTCCGCCTGCTACCCTTCCGACGCAGGTATAGATGGATGAATGACTGGATGCCGGGTAGCAGCACAGACACCTGGACTTGCTTTCCCCGGAAGTTTGGAAAACAGGTCCCACTTGCGCTGACCAGGCACATCGTGCGCATACGAAGGCGCTGGCTTGCAGAGGCGTCAGAACGTTCTGACGCCACCCAGGCCCCGGCAGGGGTGACGAGGCAGCGGAGGGGCTGGAGCATCGTGTTTCCAGGAAGGGCCCACAGGCCCATCGGAGATCGCGTGTCAACAACCAACTAAGAGTTTCAACGGTTCCAACGGCTTCCCTTCCGGGGGCGTCCCGCAGGCAATGCCTTCCCTCTTGTCTTTGTGGGTTTTCTCAGAGGTGGCCACAGAGGAAGTCCACTGCTTAGCGCGGCCGGAGCGGGGCGACTCTCCAGAGACACTGGTGAGCGCTTCCCGGAGCGCGTGAATGCCGCTGGGGGACGCCACGGCTCCTGAGGGACGCGGCAGGAGGTCGCTGTCCCTCTCTCCCACGGCAGGAATGACCACTGATACATGCGCTGTCAGCACAAGGCTGGCTTGGTCGTTCTGGACACAGTGATGACAGCGCTTTAGAGGGTCACTCCCCGCGTGTACCTGGGAGAGGAGGCGGCACAAGGCATTGGAAAATGTTCGGAGCCAGGATCCAGGCTCAGGATGTAGCATGTTAATAATTCAGAGCATCTGCCCTTCATTACTCGTTTGGTGAATCTGTTTTTAATGCTTACTGTGTCCCAGGCGTTGCTTTGGCCACGGGGGACAGATAAGGATCCTACGGTCACAAAGTTCACCATCGGATGGAGGATACAGATGCTACACAAACGGACACAAAAAGAGCGGCAGGAAGGCAGGCCACAGGAGACCGGTCGGGGAGGCGGTGGTTAGCTGAGCCTCCGACACAAGCAAGACGAGGGGACGCAGTGAGTCCCGGCGAGGCGATGGCTGGAGCGCAGTCTGTCTCTGGCTTCTGGGAGGAGTTGGTGGGTTACGGTCACCTTCACGGAAAAACAGGGGCAAATACAGAAAGGTCTCTGGGATGGGGCCGCTCCAGGGCCTTACAACAGAACCTTGGTTTCCTGAACCGTGGACGGTCTTGGAGGAAGCCGGGATCAGCCTCGCATTTGTCAGATGACTCCTCCCAGAGCAGCTGGGAGGCTCCTCTGATCAGGAGTGTCTGCTGGGTCCTTTAAGACAGAGCCGTATGTGCAAAAGGCTCATCTGGCGTCACAGCTGTGAAATCAAGGTGGGCCGGGCGCCGAGTGTGGAGAGAGACGAGCCTTCTCGCCACGCGCGGGCCTGACGTCTCTGAAAGGGAGACTGGAAAGGGTGAGCCCCAGCTGCAGGACGTCCTGGGAAAGGCCCTCAGCCGCCCAGGAGGAAGCCGCACACGAAGACGGATGAACAGAAACCCCATACCGGGGAGAAATGACCAGAGCCCGCTGCCCTGCTGTCTTCTGGCACTGCCTCGGGGTTGAGGAGATGGCCCCGCTTGCACACTGCAGCGGGTCCCGAAGGCACTGCAGGGGAAGGCTGTCGGCTGACTGCGCCTCGTGTCTTTCTTGAAGGGCGAGCCAAGCTGCCCCCTCCACGGCTGCACACAAGGCCACGTGACTTGTCAGCAGACGTGAGAACAGGCCATCACTTGCAAAATTGGGGGTAGGAGTTAATTCAGGAAAACAAAAACAAAAACAAACTTAACTAAATAAGAATTTATTCTATGCTCCTTTGGGAGACAGCTCTCTGAGGTCTCTGGCAACTCTGCAGGAATCAAGAAGGAAATGCTGCCTGCTCTCTGTTCCAGACGTCTTTGCAAGGATTGGTGGAAGAGAGGGGTAGGGTCTCCTTCTGGAACAGACATCAGGCATCAGGCATGCTTACCGTTCGAACGGGTAAAGATATGCCTCCCCGCAGAACAAAGGCAGGCGTGTTTACAGAAGAGTCGTGTGCCCTGAGCGTGGGCGTCTCCTGTAATGCCACCCACCACGTGTGCAGATGGCACCTGACCCTCGTAATCGGGGGGATTGGGAATTCCAGCCTCAGGGAACCAGCATGAAAGCGCGGGTCCCCTGGCCGCTGTGATTGTTGAAGCAGCAGCGATCCTTCGTCTCTGACCCGGGAGTCTCCTGTCTTCTGCCCAAGAGAGCAAATGCTGCAGGTGAGCCCGTTATTTTGCAAGGAAGGCAAAGTTCAGACCTTCACGGGTCTTGCAGTGCAGACGACCCAGGAGAGACACCCTCCTGTACAGGTAAGAATCTCAAGGCAGAGGACATCCAGTGGGCCTCTCAGGACGACAACCAGGGCACAAACAGCAAGGGGGTTTCTGTCCCTGATGAGGCCACGTTCCAGGGAGGGGAGGCAGCCGGCAGAGCCTCTCTCCACCACCTTGGTTGTTTTAAAGGCCCTGTTTCTCCAGTTAGATTGAGGAAAATAAGAGACTTTGGAAAGCAATGACCACGTTGGTGACCTGGCTATAAATAACCAATATTTGTCTTAAATAATAACAGTGAAAGGCTTTCACGAGATCTCCTTTCTGGAGTTATTAATAGGCTTCATATGACAACCTAGTGAGATGGATCACATTTTAATGCTGCAAAGCATTCGGTCATAAGATAGTTTATCATAAAGGTCAACACTTCCCCGGAGGGACGCGGCCAGCCCGGGAGCCCTAGGGCACAAGTGGCACTCAGCAGGCACTGCTGGGTCAAGTCCAAGCTCCTCGCCCAGCCCGGGGCTCTCTCGCAGTTTCAGCATCCATAGGGACGGTGATCTCAGCCAGTGCCGGGCATGGGGAGCCTGACGGTTCAGCCCCACAGACGCTGCCGAACACCGCCGCGGCTGGGTCTGCAGTGCATTTTCACACGTGGCTCTTATGCACGAGTGTGTGACAGAGCCGCACGCAGTTCCAGCCTGGGGGACGCCGGGCTCTGTTCTCCCAGAGGACTCGGCTCTGCCCTCCTCCCATGGCCGCCGTGGACAGCCCTCGGCTGCGCCCGCTGCCAAAGATGCAGGTCCCTCTGTTCTCCCCGCTCACTTCTCTGTGCCCTCAGGTGGGCTGGGGAGGGGGCAGAGTTGGGTCTGGATTTAAAAGGTGACTTCTCGGGGTGCCTGCGTGGCTCAGTCAGTTTAGCCTCTGGTTTCTCATTTTGGCTTAGGTCATGTTTCACGGTTTGTGAGATCGAGCCCCACATCGGGCTCTGCGCTGACAGCTCGGAGCCCACTTGGGAGTCTCTGTCTTTCTGCCCCTCCCCCACCTGTGCTCGCTCTCAAAATAAATACTCTTTTAAAAAATTAAAAACTTAAAGGTCTCTTCTCGTAGGTGTGTGAGGGAGGGCCTACCCTCAGAAGGACCAGATTACCAGGAGATGGGAGTCTTAGCAACCGACACTCAGCCACCAGCGTCAGAACATCCAGTCATGACAACAGCATTTGCCTCCTGTCTTATTCTTAAAGTGATGCCACATATTTTGTTTAATTTTTTTAATTTATTTTTCTAGATAATTGTAGATTCACACAGTTACTCTAACCCTGTCTCTAAAGGTGTCATCTTACAAAACCAGAACACACCATCGCAGTGACGCCTCTGACATTGACACGGTCCATCCGTCGGGTCCAGGTCCCCACCCCCCACTTGTCTGTGCACTGAGAGCACAGAGCCTGCTTCAGCTCCTCTGCCGTCTTCTCTCTCTGCCCCTCCCCTGCTCATGCGCGCTTGCTCCCCCCGCCTGTCTCTGTCTCAAAATAAATAAACTTAAAAAACAAACAAAAATAAAGTGTATTGGTAGGAATGGAAGATAGTACAGCTGCTCTGAAAATTGCCTGGGCCGTTTCTTATAAAACTACCCAAGCCCCACACAACCCAGGAATCACGTATCTGAGCGTCTACCCCAGAAACAGGAAACGGGCCGGCACGGAAGCTGGTCCGGGGGCGTGCATGGCACCTTAATTTGTTGTGGTCAAAATCGGGAACGACCCAGGTGTCCCTCAGTGGGCGACCAGCGCAACACACCAACCAAGTGGCATGAGTTATTAGTGCACGAGACAACGTGCAGGACCCTCCCGGGAAAGGGGACCACCCCACAGGGCACGTAGTGTGAGTCCACGTTTCTAGCTCTCTTGCGACGGCGGGATGTTAGAAGTAGACACGCTTGCCTTTGACCTGCTCCCCTCACACCCTGGGGGAGGGCTGTGCACCTGCGGTCACAGTGGCCAGCTGGTGCCCCCGAAACGAAGGCCGGGGTCTACGGCCACATTTGATTTGCCCCCTTCGCCTGTTTCCCTCCTGTCACTCGAAAAGTACGTGGTGAGCACCTAGCCTGGCCAAGACCCGAAACGGCCCAGACGAAACGCAAGATATAACCATGGTGCTCTCGTCATGGCCACCCCGGACGAGACGTGATCGCACCCGTGTGGTCACTCCCAGAACCCCCTCCGGGTACAGGCTTGGCCCAGAGAGGGCTTCTGTGAGGCAGAGGCAGGTACTGGTCTCTGAGGACCCGCACGCTCCCCCAAGTCCACGCCCAGCTGTCTGCTGGCCGTCCAGCCTCTACTGTACAGTAGACGAGGTGGTGCACTGAGTCCCTGCCCGTCTGTCTGACTCATCCCCCCACCTCGGGGGCGGGGGGCGGTCAGGGACTTTCCCAGCTGCTCCAACACCTCCCAGCCAGGCACCGTGGCCCTGCCGTGCTGACGGGAGCAGCGTGACAGCCGGCGGACCATCAGGACACGCGGCGGCCACGCCAGGGGGCCAGGACGGGGACAGAAGCCAGGAATTCCCGGCATCGCGGAGCCAGGCATCCTCGGGGCAGGGAGACGTGCTCAGAGAGGACGGGGGGGGAGTCCAGCCAGCCGACTCGACACCCCTTTGCTCGGCAGGCGTCTCCTGGGACCCCCCGCCGCTCTGCGGGAAGGGACAGCAAGTCCTTGCTCAGCAGCGAGGTCAGGTGGGGAGCGCCTGGCAGAGCCGGCACCAGGCCGGCCTCCCACGACGACGGGCTCAGATCAGGACAGCCCTGGGGAGCCTCTGAATCAAGGCACCTGCCCTTTGTCCCCATAACCCCGACCCAGACACCCAGCAAAATCGGGCCTGACCCCAGGACACTGCACGTGAGGCCCTCAGGCCCTCGGCACGTAACCCCAACATCTCATCAGCCTGCCGTGACGTCAGGAGCAGCTGACGGACCAAGATGGAACCAGGATCATGGGAGCACATCTGGGAAGAGGCCCCACGTGTCGAGGCCTGGGGGCGTGGGCAGGGAAGAGCGCCTCGCGGGGGGCTGCGCGGGAGAGACGGCAGCCAGGTCAGGGGCTGAGACGTGCTGCCGGAGGGACCTCAGGGCTGGTCTCTGCTGCCCACAGTCCATGCAAACACACCTCCGGGCCTCTAGAAGGCCTGGCCCTTCGCTTCCGTGGGTCCCTGGAGAGGACCTGATGTGCGCTCCTCGAACTCGCGAGCCGTGAGGTCATGACCTGAGCCGAAGTCGGACGCCCAGCCGACGGAGCCCCCCAGGCGCCCCGAAGCTGGGCCCTTTCTGCTGGGCTTGCGGACAGGCCGTCACCAAAGCAAACAGGCCAACCTGGATGATCTGAGCGAACCCTCCCCAAGCCCAGCTGCCCTGGAGCGCCCCTGGGGCTGGCCCGTCACCCCTCTACGGCCCTGGTTCCCACCCCGCTGCTCTGGGACGCCGTCAGCTCACATTCTGAGGGTCTTCCCAGCAGAGCGGAAGCTCCCGGTGAGGGGGGCAGGGGTCCTGCTTCCCCAACAGCCCCAGGACCTGTGTGCCTGCCCGCATCCGGGGTGCTCACTAAGTGTGCTCTGGCAGTCCTGGCGTGCGGACGAGCGTCAACTGGTGAGCGTGAACGGGCGAGCGTGAACCTAGCGCAAGGCTGTTTCCCTTAGCCTCCAGGCCCCAGGGGTCCTGCCGCAGGTGTGACCCGTGTGCGAGTGAGGCTTCTGCAGAGACACAGAACTGATAGATGGAGGGACGGGGGCGCCCGGGGGGCTCAGTCAGTGAAGCGTCGGACTTCGGCTCAGGTCATGATCTCACGGTTGTGGGTTCGAGCCCCGTGTCGGGCTCTGTGCTGACAACTAACTCAGAGCTTGGAGCCTGTTTCAGATTCTGTGTCTCCTTCTGTCTGACCCTCCCCTGCTCACACTCTGTCTCTGTCTCTCAAAAATAAATAAACATTGAAAAAGAATTTTTAATAAAAGGATGGAGAGAGAGAGAAAAGAGAGAGAGGTAAAAAAGAGCTGATGTCCCAGTTCAAAGAGTGTCAGCCAGGAAGTGTCTTATTCTTGGGGAGATCCAGCTAATTGGTCTAGTCAGGCCCTTCAACTGATTAGGTGAGGCCCACCCATGTGGAAGGGGCAGGGAGCCCTCTGCCTTGCTTAGTCTAGCAAACTGAACCCTGATCTTACCCAGAAACACCCTCACAGACACACTCAGAATCATGCTTGACCAAACATTTGGACACTCTGAGAGCCCCATAGAGCTGATGCATAAAATCAACCACCCTGACCTGTATCTTGATATAACTTCCTCAGTAATCTCATGTTCTGTTTTTTTCTATTACCAAGTAACAACCCCCCACACGCACACACTAAATAAAGAAATAAATAATAAAGAAAATTTTATGGGCCCAAAGTGCTGTTTTCTTTTGCCGACGATGCTGGAGGTCAGAAGATTGGGAAGGGGGTGGGACGGGGGGTCCGGCCGCGCAGCTCTGACCCGCCCTGTGTGGCCCGGGCTGGGCTGGGGGGGTTCACAGGTCAGCGGCCGCCTCCTCAGCGGGCCTCTGAACATGGCACTTCTGCCCGCCCGCCCTGGCCTGACGCACTCCTACCGAGCTGCCTTCCCTTCCGGGAGCAGATGCGGATGGAGATGCGGGTCGTGTCTNCGAGCTTGGGGGGGGAGGGTGTGTGGCAAGGTGATTCTGAAGGAAAGCGTGTGGCCGGGGAGACACTGCCCCGCCATCTTTGGAAAGCCCACTGCCCATCCGTCCTGTCCTTCATCTATTAAAAGCCCCATCTGTGTGGCCTGTGTGGCCTTCACCCGAGTGCCTGGGAGGCTCAGAGCCCTATGCCAAGGCCCCGGGGGAAAGGGGGACCCCTAAGCTGGGTATTGGCCGAACTAGACACTATCTGGCCCAGCCGCCTGGTGGGTCTGCAAGGTGCCGGCCATCCTGAATTCATCCTGAGGTGGAGCGGCATGCTCCGGAAGCCTGGGTCAAGGCTAAAATGCAAATAAGGGCCAGCCAGCAACTCCGGGAACACATCGCATCCCGACCCGTCCCCTAGTTCAGAGCTGCCGATCGCTTCCTAGGATGCACACCTGTTTCGTGACCAGGCCAAGGCCTTCCGAGGAGGGCAGCGCCCAGGCCTGCCCGGAGAACATTCCGGGTTGTAAGTCACTGTCACCCACCCTGGCTGGTGCCCTCGGGGGGACGGGGTGCCCTCCTCGGGGAGCGCTGTGTACGGACATGGGGGAGCACCTGCGGTCAGAAGTCCCCTGTCTGGGTGTGTCCCAGACCTCTCGGTGGGGAGCCCGCCCTCGGACGCCAGCGACCCAGAGGGCCCTGCTCAGCTCACAGACCGGAAAGGCTCCGTCAGTCCCTGAACTCTGAGCGAGGGCTTTCACCTCCTCTCCCAGCTTCTCGTGTTAGGCACCGCTGCTGGGGCCACAGTCTGTGAAAACAGCCAACGGGGAGCACACGCCGCCACCCCTCACGTCCCCTGAGCCTGCAGAGCCCAGGGGAGGGCTGGCTTCACCGCCCCAAGGGGTCAGGGAGCAGATGGGAGGGGAGGGGCTCCCGGAGGGCCTGAGGGGCACACCCTACGGTCCCCTTCCCCACAGCCACCCAGCCCCCAAGGCATAAGATAAACTCCTGTCTGATTTGCTCCTAAAGTCCCTGGAGAAACTGACCTGACTGCTCCAGGGAGAGCCGGAGGTGACAAGGTCCCAGCAAGGAGGGGCTGTGGCTTTGCCCAGGAACGGGGTATGGTTAGCCTGCTGGGAAGGGGGCCGACAGAACTCTCTAAACGTGCGAGAGGAGGTGGGAAGGCCAGCGCGCTGTGCACAGACACCGTCACGAAGGCCTTCACCTCGACGCCCACGTGACCGTCAGGGCGCTGCAGCCCAGATCCGCTTCGAGGACCTGCTTTGTCAGGGGGTCCCGCCGGCTGGAGGGGGAGGCCGACACTCGGGGACAGAGGGGGGCTTACCGCGGAGGCCCCCACCCTGCCTTTCCTCCTGGACCCGGCGAGCACGGTGGATCTGGGGGCTCTGCCACAGACCCCAACACCGGGGGCTCCAACCAACACTTGGAAGAAGTTTAAGGAAATGTTTAGACAAAGCCTGACATGGCCGGCAAGTTGTGCGTCCTGACCTGGAGAATTCGCTTCCTGGTAAACCGTAGAGGGGAGGTTCATGTGGGCATGAAGCAAAGCATGGAAGTGAACCCAAGCACAGCCTGCACTCGACCAGAGGTCCCGGGTCCCCACTCCCCCAGCCGGGGAGACCTGGACTCGGCCAGGTGACATGCGGCTCCTGGGCTCACCTGGCACAGGTGACGGGGAGGCTCACGGGCTCACCAGCACAGGTGAACCAGGCACAGGTGAACCGGCACAGGTGACAGAGCAGAGTGGCTGACGTCTGGGAGAGGAGCCAGGCCCTTCGGTACCTAGAGGCAGCAGAGCCTGGCTCAGTCTCTGCCCCTGTAAAGCCGTCACCATGCTCCAGCCCTATTTTTAGAGCTCAGCATAGAAAAGGTCAAGTGCCTTCTCAACTATTTATTTCTCTCCCCCGTGCTTTGCTCTGATTGCAGTGACAGCCCTGTGCTTCGCCCTGCCCCCACACCAGACAGCTTACTTTTTACCCCAACTGCCAACCAAGCTTGAAATTAACAGCACTTGGGGCTTGGCTTTTTTTTTCAACCGGGCTCCAACCCTGACTCCTGGTGCCACAAAAACGTGGGGGCCGCTCCGGAAAAGCACATCCATGCAGCCTGACCCCGCAAGGGCGCAGCCCCCTCGCAGGAAGTCCAGGGCCAGCCTCAGTTTCTGCCCCTGCCCGTGGAGAGCTGTGGGCTCACGTCTGTCGCCCGCTGTCGCCTGTCACCCATCGCCCTGGCCTTCTCTGCCTGCCCCTGTGGGTCACAGAAAGCCCGCGAACTTCTCCCGCTGCTGTCGCTCCCCCAGGACCGCCCGAGGCACAGATGAAGCCGACCCTTCATTCCCCACAGCGCATGTCAACGCGACCTGGGCCGGGGCTCGCAGACAGAACCCACCCCCCGGCAGGGAACCAGCCTCTCCGCAGACACCCCCGCCCCCCTCCAGCCAGAGAAAGGTGACGATTCGATATTATTTTAGTGTACAGCAACATTCCATCTCCACTAAGGACCGTTCAAGATCTATGAACATGCAGATTAACAAATTAACGCCACTACTTTGTCATAAACTGAAAGACAGCAGTATCACCTGCAACAATGTCACTGCTGTTAAGCTCCGACCCTCGGCTTCCACGGACCCTTGTTCATCGCCTAGTTTTTTAAAATTCATGTGTAGTCTGGGAGTGACTTGCCGCGTACAGAAGGCTTGCAAAGGCAGTGCGCCCTTCACCCGGCTTCGCCCCTCGGTAATGTCTCACTTAACCACAAGGCACCTGTCAACACTGAGGGGCCGACACAGCCATCCGCTAACCCCGAACGCTGCCCTGAGCTCACCATGTTCTTTTCTGCCCCGGGACGCAGTCTAGGATCCCACAGTCCGTTTGCCTTCCCTGCTTTTTATCTGTTTCGTTTCGGTTATGAAGCATCAAGTGCCTCAGCTCTGCCTCTGGTTTTAGCAAGGATGCAGCAGACCTGCCGCGCGGCAGAAACCAGGCCAGGAAGCAGAGCAGACCTTCTTTACATTTCGGGAAACAGAGTCTGCATGCGGGCTCTGTCGCAGCGTCTGGCCTGGCCCCTCAGCCGCGGCACAGCGGGCACTGCCCCGCTCCGTGCGCCTCGTCTCCCCCTGAACCAGCCGGGACTCTCCAGGGAAGCAGAAGCGACAGGGAGCGAGGCCAGGGTGTGACGGAGAAGCGGCTCGTGGAATGCTGGGGGCCGCGGCCGGAGTCCGCAGGGCAGCCTGGACGGAGACCCGCGAGAGCTGCCGCTGTCCGAGTCCTGGCGCCACCTGCTGGCAGACTGCCCTCTTCCTCGGAGTTCAGGCTCTTGTTCTGTCCAGTCCTTCGGCCGCTTGGGTGAGGCCCACCACGTTAGAAAGGGCAATCTGCTTTCCTCAACGCCCAGCTACTTAAGTGTTAGCCTCCTCCAGAAACATCCTCACAGAAATATCCAGAATAACGTCTGACCGCATTTCTTGCCCCCCCCCCCGTGGCTCCCTCAAGTTGACATATAAAATGACACACATGACAACCACTTTCCCTCTTTCTCCTCTGCACTACCCCACAGAAGCCTCCAGAAACACGGGAGGGAACTGGACACTGGCCGCAAGAGCAGGCGGTGGGCGCGCACCGGTTTGCACTCTGGCCGGAGGGCCGGCACACACGCGCATCAGCTCATCTCGCTATTTGTTTTGAACGGGAAGTTCTGAGGGTGTTCGTGGAATAAAGGGTGTGGTGGCTGTAAAAATGTGGATCTGTCACGTGTCCTTTGGGGAAGAAGCACACGAAGTGGCTCTGGCTCTGACCCGGGGGCACCTGACCTCCAGGAAGGGCTTTTTGGGAAGGCTAGTCCATGTCCAAGGTCAAGAACAGTGAACTGAAAAATAAACACGGTCCCGGCCCAGATCCCTGGCGATCCCGGGGACCAGAAGGAAACGCAAGCTCACCCTGGCCGTGTGCGTCAAACCACAGGGGCTCGGTGGGAGGGGCCCGCGGGGCCATCGGCGACCACCTGCTGAGCAGGGGCGAGTGCAGGATGGAGGCAGGGGAGAAGGCACCTGACAGCTTCTGTGCAGAGACGCACCTCCCAGCCCATGTGGAGGAAGGAACAGAGCACAGGGGGACACAGAGCATCCTGGACCTTGATTTCCAGACCCGGAAGCAAGCTGAGGCTTCCGCCAAAGGAGCTCTTAACTTTCCTTCCTTTCCAGTAAATTCCGTTCCAAACCAGAGGTTATCCTTTGGGGTCTGAAATACAGGCATCCGGGAGGAGTCAGGGAGGTCCCTGCACGGCCGGCCTCCACTCGCTACTGACCCCGAGTGTGACCACACGTGATGTTGGGGCAGATCCCGCCCCAGGCAGGCCTGGCACCAGGCCAGAGCCTGGCCATTCTGGGGTCGCTCATGAAATGCCGCCCACAGAGAAGCCCTGAGCCGGACGGAGGGGCTCTGAGCCCAGGTCCCCTCCTCTCCAGCGCCGCAGGGTGGGTCTGTGACACCCATCAGGTGCAGGTCTGTTCAGCGCCAAGAGTGAGGCTTAATGTGAACGGTGGACTGGAGGTAATGCTACTATAACAACATTGGCTTAGTCATTGTAACAAATGGACCGCATAGACGCAAGGTGGTAACAAGAGAAGAAACTGGGTCTGTGGATTCTGTAAATCTGAAACTCCGCTAAACTGCCATGAAGGTTGGGGGTGCGATTCGTACGCACATACAGAGCCCGTAGGCAGACTGTTTTGGGGAAGGCTTCTGAGTGACCGACAACACAGTTGAGAAAGACACTTAATTATCTGCCTTTTCATTCCCTTTAAATTGTGTACCAAGTGCACACATTAACTACTCAATAATAAATATCATTTTAAATTTAAAAAAACAAGAATCAAGGAGCTAAAATAAAACTGTTCTGTAACTTAAGCAGAAGCAAAGTTCTGGGGAGAAAGAGGCAAACCACGTCCCCAAATCGTAGATCCTATCGGTGTGGTGTTTCTGTGTTTATCCTGGTCCAAGTGGCACTTCAAATATTGGTCAACTCCAGATGAGAGCCCGGGCAAGCAACTTGTGAGCAGCAAGGCCGCGGCCGTGCGGTAATCACTGGCTCACACAGGACGCCTGGCCGGAGCCAGGCAGCGGCCGCGCCTCGCGTCCCCCACCAGTCTCTCCTCTCGCTCCCAGATGTTTCCAGCCCGTGGGCCTCACTGGCTCTTCCGCTCGGCCAGCTCTGCCCTTTTGCTGGGAACGTGCTCCTTCTGGCCGGAGGCCTCCTGGCGCGGCAGGTGGGGACCCCGCTTGGGACGTACCCGACAGGCACCAGGGCGTGTCCCAACCCGCAGGTTTCTAGACGCGTCGAGAAGACGGCAAACAAAAAGCCAGACGAAGCTGTTCGCAAGAACTGGCAGGGGAATGAACAGACCAGGGCGCGCGTGAGGCAGGGAGGGTGCGGAGTTAGGGCGCTGCTGTCGCTGTCTCCTGGCGTAGCAAGGAAAGCACCCTGAACGCCTGGGCCTGGAGCGTGCGCCTCTGCGGCCAGAGGCCCCAGCTCCGCTCCCTGGCAGTGTTTAAAACGCGGGCCAGGCCGCTTGGCGGGTTTGCGGTTTCTTCCCTTCGTGAGGCCGCGATGCAGTTAAGACTTGAGCGGCATTCTGAGTTCTGGCAAAGAGCGACGTGACCAAGAACCACGAACGTCCCCTGCTCAGAGGCTCCTTGAAATGTCAAGTGCTCTTGTCGCTTTGTGGAAGTGGCACAAAAATAACATTTCACACTTGGAGGATGTAATTCACTCCNCCGCCGTCTCTGAATGTCACTGCAAAGCTCCTTCTCGGCGTATCCCTTTCCGGTCCTCTCTATTTGGCGTGACTATAATCAGTCAGCTTCCGATTTTATTAGAGGGACCGAGTTCGTTGTAACCGTAACCAGGGATGCTAAGGGCCACCACGCACAGTGCGATGCTCTGATGGTCCCACCGCGTCCAGGGTGCAGGGTAGGAAGAGAAACGCAGGCAGGCGTAAACGGCCCACACGGCGGGTCCCTAAAGCCCGGGGTGCCTGAGGGTCCCCGGGGCGTCTGCTGGTGCCCTCCCAGGCCCGCCGGGCAGGTGCTGCGGGGCGGGAGCCGGGAGCGAGCCGTGATTCCAGGCAGATCCGCCGGCAGCTACGGGGGGGCGTCACAGGCCTGGGCCCGGACAGGAGGCTCCTCCGCGTAGCCCGTACCAGGACCGGCGGGTCACCGGGCCCACCGCGGGACAACGGGCCACAGTTCTACACTTCCGTCGCCCCCGGGCTCGGGGATCTGTCCGGACCTCTGCTGCGTTCCGGCGAGGGAGGGTCCAGCCGGAACGGGGGACTCAGATTACAGCCTGGAAGAGGGTGGCAGCGGGCAGCACGTCCCGCGCCGGCCCTGCGGGGTGAACGCGCGAAGGGGACGCGCCGGAGCACTCCCCAGGAACAGCAGCTGTCGGGACACCAGCCCCGGCCGCCTCGGGTCCCCGGGTCCCCGGGTCCCTCCAGCTCTCTGCGGGCCGCCTCCCACACACCAGGGCCCTCCCAGCCCCGACGCTCCGGGGACCCAGTCAGAGACACTCCAGCTCCCTTCCCCCGAGGGTCCCTGGTGGTGATCAGCCCTGGGCGCCCACCCTCACTGGCGTTTCCTTCCGCGTGTCTCTCTCTCACTCGCTTCCAGGGGGTCACTGCCCAAACTCACAATTGAAACCCATTTATCTCAGGCTGTGCTTACAGAGCAAGCCAGACTCAGGTTCAAGCTTCTAGTTAGAGTTCTTCATCCTCTGCTCCTATGAACTGTTTGGTTTTGTTTTTAAAATTTTTTTAATGTTTATTTATTTTTGAGAGAGAGAGAGAGACAGAGACAGACCATGAGCAGGGGAGGGGCAGAGAGAGAGGGAGACACAGAATCCGAAACAGGCTCCAGGCCCTGAGCTGTCAGCACAGAGCCCGACGTGGGGCTCGAACTCACGAGCTGTGAGATCGGGACCTGAGCTGAAGTTGGACTCCCAACCAACTGAGCCACCCAGGCACCTCACTTTGGTTTGGATTTTAAGAATTAAGGATAGGTTGGGGCACCTGGGTGGCTCAGTGGGTTAAGTGCCCAACTTGGGCTCTGCTCATGATCTCACAGGTTGTGGGTTTGAGCCCCACATCAGGTTCTGCACTGACAGCTCAGAGCCTGGAGTTGCTTTGCATCCTGTGTCTCGCCCTCTCTCTGACCCCTCCCTGCCCCCCGCTGCTAGCACTTTGTCTCTCTCAAAAAATAAATAAACGTTAAAAAAATTCTTTTTAAAAGGATGAAGACCTGGGAAGCAAACAAAAGTTATCACATTACAATGGGCTAAGTCCCTATGAAGTGATCAGTTGTAAATTATTCAAATACAGACTAGCGGAAAATCATACAATAACAGACATGCAAACCCAGAGGTGGCCACGGACAGCTGGCTCCACTGCTTACGGCCCTACTGACTATGGAGCTAGAATCCCAACTGTTGGTCTGCAAAAGCGACAGGTCTGCATGATTTGGAGGAAGGAGACGGCCTCGGAATCAGAGGAGGAAGGGAAGTACACTCGAGGGCAGTGCGGACCATATGAGGTGGCAGATGACGCAAGCTCAAGGTCACAGGCACGGCGGCGGTCGCTACTAGCAATTGGATTTTGTGCATACAAATACAGAGGCAGTTCGTATTCTCACGTTGACAGTGACCTCACACCTCCCCACAAATATTAACCCAAGATGGATCATGGACTCAGCCATAAATAAATAAATAAATAAATAAATAAATAAATAAATAAATAAATAAAACTTCTATAAAAAAAAAAATAGAACGTCTTCAGGACCTCACGCTAGTCGAGGAGCTTCTAGACGCGACACCAGAGGCATGATCCACAAAAGGAAAACACTGACCAACGGGGCTTCATCAAAATTAAAAATTGTTTATTCATTTTCTCAAGTGAGGAGGATAAACACTAGCAACTAAGAAAAAAATCACTGCAAGCCATGCATCACGCTTCGGACAAGAAACTTGTATCCAGAATATATGAAGAAGTCTCAAATCCCAACAATGAGGAAAAACTTCAGTTAGAAACTGGGCAAAATACATGCTACGTCTCACCAGAGAGGATGTACAGAGGGCGAAGAGTCATGGGAAGAGATGTTCAACAGTGCTGCCCATTAGGGAAACGAAATTAAACCACGACCCGCACGCACTACGAGACTGCTACAACAGAGAACAGAAACGACGCTGACCCTCGGGGGTCGCAGGGACGGGACCCCTCACGCACGGCTCATGAGGGCGAAGGGAACAGGGTGCAGCCCCCCTAGAGAAGTTTGTCAGCTCCTTACACAACTGAACGCGTAATTAACACACAACCCAGCGATCACTCTCGGGGGCATTTACTCCAGAGGAATGAAAACGTGTGTCCACGCAAAAGCTTGTACACGGATGTTCTTGGTGGCTTTATTTGTAACAATCACAAAGTGAAAGCAACCGAAATGTCCGTCGACGGTGAATGGTTAAACAAAGTGGTGCCTCCACACCTCTCTATACCCGTCGCAGTAACAAGGATCAGGGTCCGCCCCACACAAGAATGTGGATTGGTCTCCAGGAAGTTATGCTGAGTGACAAAAAGCCCATCTCAAAAGGTTATGTACTGTGCGGTGCCCTGTATATGACAAAGTTATGCAGATGGAGAACAGACGAGTGAATTCAAGGAGTCAGGGTGGGGGGTTGGGGAGGGACTTGGGTGTCGCTATTAAAGGGCCACACGAGGCACCCAGGTGGTGATGAAAATGACTCCTATCTTGCCTGCATGGATGTCAGCGTCCTGGTTGTGACCTTGTATCGTAGTCCTGTAAGATGTTACCACTGGGGGAAAATGCATAAAGGATATGCAAACTCTGTGTTATCTGTTACAACTGGATGTGAATCTACAATCATCTCAAGGTAAAAACATTCCATCTTTGGGGCTGAGCCTGAATGGCTCAGTCGGTTAAACATCGGACTTTAGCTCAGGACATGATCTCACAGTTCATGAGTTGGAGCCCCGCGTCCGGCTCTGTGCTGACAGCTCGGAGCCTGGAGCTGCTTCAGAGTCTGTGTCTCCCTCTCTCTCTGCCCCTCCCCTGCTCACACTCAGTCTCTCTGTCTCTCAGAAAGGAGTAGTGTCAAAAAAAATTTTTTTTTGATTTCAACCTTTAAAAATGGAACACACACAGAAAAAAATAATACAATTAAGTAAAAAATTAATAAAACTAATCTGAAGGAATTTCACCATCACGTTCATACATAAAGGCAATATTTTACTGAATAGCAATACACATTAAGTACCAGTAGAAGAGAAATTTTAAGTGATTATGGAAGCCAGAGATGCAGCAAATAACTGCTACTTGATAGTCACAAACATTGCTTTTAAGTATGAGAAGGGTTTTTAATTTCACCCTCAAAACTTAAAGAGGTATCATTTCAGAGCCTGAAGTCATTTCTACTATTGGATTCAAGATGGATCTCTTCAATGTCAGCCTTCACCGTTTGAGGAACAGAGAACTGTCTTCAAACCGTGAATCATGCTCGGATGCCGAGGACGCCGCTAACGCTGCATCACTCAGGCCATTTCACCAACAGCTCCTGCCATGCAGCCTCCAGTGAAGGTCGGACCCGTTCGCCCACTTGTGAATTTGAAAGCGTCTTTTTCTTCCTGTCCTGATCCTCAGAGCCTGCAGCTGCCTGTCCCCCCTTCCCTCCTGGGTCTTTTCAGCGACTTCTCCATAGTGTACACGAAGGCTACAACCAGCCAGTTAAGTCGGGGGCTCAACTCTCGGGGACAGCAATGTCCAGCAGGGCCAGGCACGTCCCAGGGGGCGCTCGTGCTGGGTCTTGGAGCTTCGACCCCAGGCCCCACCCGTCCACCTGCTGGGGTGCTGGGGGGTGGGTGGCGTGGGCAGGGTCTATGGGCAGGGATGGGAGGGAGGAGGGAGGTGGGAGGGAGGAAGGCTTCTCTCGGGCCTCCTTTTTCCTCCCTGGGAACTCCCTGCGCGGGCAGTAGCGCCACCGAGCTACCTTTGACGCGTTTGCATGGAAAGGTAGGGACGAAGAAGGGGTGACAGAGCTTGCCTGTCCTGGCACAGCGCTAAGGGGTGGGGGCAGCGTGGGGCTTGCACAGCACGTCTTCCGCCACCTATCCCTCTCCGGGTCGGGTGGAGGAGGGGAGTGCCGGACGGGGCGACGTCTGGGTTTCAGGCCACAGCGGGGCTCGCCTGGGGGACGGGCCGCTAGGGGAGCAGGAGCTGCCCGGGGGCCGGGGGCTGGAGGGGCCATGAGCCAGCGGTGATTCGACCCTGGGCGAAGTTTCGCAGGAGTTAGGGAGCCCCTCCCGGCGCGGGTGAGAGGGCGGACTGGGCCGGCAGCCTCGGGGGCCAGGTCCACAGGGGCGGCGGGCATCCCGGCCGGTGTCCGCCGTCCCCCCAGCGTTCAGAAAATGGAGATCACAAGGCACACGAGTCTGCCGTGTGGCAAGAGATTGCACAGAGCAGGGCTAGTCAGTAGGTGTGTGGAGACACCCACGCACACCCAGCCGGGACGCGGCGGTCGCGGCGGGTCCTCGAGAGCGAGGGGCACGCGAAGAGATCCCGCAATCCTGCTGCAAAGCCAGGCAGGAGAAAAGGCCCAAGAGCACTGTCTACGCATCCAGAAAACACAGAAGGAGGAGGGCTATCGAAACGGCTCTCTGCTCCCTGGGGCCGCGCAGCTGCTCCCCCAGGCAGGAAGGCGAGCCCTCTGCAACGGCAAGGATTTGCTTAGAAAACCTTCATTTGAAAGTGTCTTGCAGTTATTGACACTCATTAGATCTTGGCGGGAGCAGGGCGCCCTGGCCCCCACGGGCGTCTGCAGCCAGAGGGGCCCGGCTGGTCGGGGGAGGGGGGACAAAATGAGAGCCCAGGGACTCGGGGCTCGAGATTCGCGCGGTGTGACGCTGAGCGTCCCAGATCCGGGACGCCTGTGGCCAGACTGTCATCCACCTGGCTGGCCCCCGCCCTCCCTCCCGGTCTCCCTCTCTCTCTGACTCCGTCCCTCTCCTCCCCACCCCCACGCCTCGCACACTTGAGCTCAGCTGGGCAGCCACCCAAATGATTCATATTAAATTCTAGCTATATTCAGCACAAAAGTCATGTAACATCAGAGGATCACAGTTACAGCAACCAAGCAGCACTGGGGAATTGATAAGCAGCTAAAATTAGGTCATCGCATAGCAGCGGCTTTGATGGATGAAGTGAAATTTAGCCGCAGTTTGCTATTTAAAGATCGGTTACAGATCTCTTCCTGTAGCCACAATGAACTCACAACCAAGTATCAGGCCTCCGATGAAACGTTTAATCACCCGTGTGCGCCCGCGGACCGCAGCAAAGATTTACAGGCTGCTTCAGAGAGCGTTCGGCTCTCAGGCTGAGCGGCGTAAATAAATGGATTTTAATTCCCACGTCCGGAACCTAACGGAGGCAGTTTCTCCCTTCTCCGGCCAAATTCTGCAACGTGATTTTAACCACTTTTACACGCATACTGTCAAACGCGTCAACCTCCGAAGCCCGGCCCAGCCCAGGGTCATGGAATTCTTCATCTGCTTAGAGTGGGCACAGCCCCCGATGGCCAGGCCTTCGTCAGCTGGCCGGGCTGGCCTCATTTCTTCTTCCTGCCACCTGAGACCCGCATACATGCCCTTCCAGCATGGCTTCCTTGCTTGGTTTCCAGGCCGTTTGGTGTGGGGGCCGTGTCCAGCGGGGTCTCGGTGCCTGTGGCCCCAGCCTGTGCGGTTCTGGATCCCCGCTCCCCCACCCCCGGGGCTGGCAAGGTCCGGGTCAGCGGTCTGGTCCCAGCTCCCAGGGACAGCCACCGCACCGGGAAGGCCCCGTGCCACCAGCAGTGCCCAGGGGCTGCCGGGCCTCCTCAAGTACCAGCTCAAAGGGAAAGACTGCAGAGCGGCAAACAGTCAGGAAGGGGCGCTGGGCGGGGGAAGGGGGGGTCTTGATGGGCACAGGCAATCGACCTGGGGATGCCAGCCGGGCCTGAACTTAGGAAAGGCCAGAGGATAGAGCTGCCCTCAGGATGGAGACGGGCTCCAGCCAGATGGGGGGCCCTGGCACAGCCCCCTGCCTCACTCCAGGCAAGGGGACCCTCCTCTTCTGGGCCCCAAGGGGAGTGGGGTGTGGGGAAAGCTGGGGAGGCGGGGGCGCCCCGGCATGCCACAGAGGGGACTGCCGCACAAGGTGCCCGACGTGTGCCCAAGAAGGCGGCTGCAGGACGGTCCTGGGAGCCACAGGGCTGAGAGCCGTGGGACAGCCGAGGTCATGCAGGGGCGCTCCCCACCTCTCCCTGCAGCCCAGAGGACGTGAGTGTCCAGTCATCCCGGAAACATCTCCACACTGGCCGGGGGCCTTGGGCGAAGATCTCACGCCACCTGCTTCCCCCCGGAGCCAAACACTCGAGCTGGCTTTTTGTCGGGAAGACACACAGTCCACGTTGCCGGGTGCTTTACTGAGGTCGCTCCATCAGCCCCTGGAGCCTGCATGAGGGGGCGCAGAGGCCCCGTCGTAGCTTCCTGTGATGTGGCCACGGGTGAGGTGCGGTGGGAGTTCGGGGCACGGGGCCCAGCTGACAGCCGGGCCAGCCCGTCACTCGCGCTCAGATAAGAGGCGCCAGGAAGAACCGATGTTTCCCTCAAGTGGAAGGCCTTGGCCGCGTTTCTGGACCTGATTTCGTCTGGGTTCCCCCAGCAGCCACCCCGGATGCCACGCCGTGCAGCCAGCACGTGTGGTGGGTACTCCCGGAGCCGGGGCGGGGGCGGGGGGAGGTCGAGGAAATGACACTGGACAGGGAAGCAGAAAGCAAGCCCATTGTCATAGGCTTTTCTGGGGTAACGCAGCCCAAGCCCGGTCGGAACCCCGGAGGCCAGAGGCGTACGTGAGCCACGCCAGGCCCCGTGGGAGGCTGCTGGGTGCGGGCGGGACATTAACCGCAGGTGTCCGGGCCTGCTCAAGGGCGAGGCAGCGTCCCCCCCGCCACCCCCCACACCGTGGGACCAGCAGGTGCTGGGAGCTGGCGGGCGGGCGGGCGCAGGGTGTGCCGTCCTGGCTACTGCGGCCAAGACTCCATCTGCGAAGGTGCTGCCCAGAGCTGGGACGTGAGCCCCAGGTCCGGGAGACCCGGCCCTTCTGTTCGTGGACACGGCCTCAGCCGTGCACACCTTCCCACGCAACAGGCGCTAACACGGGAGACGATGTGTCCGTGGGTGGGCCCTTCAGCCAGAGGCCAGTGAGCTGTCACCCTATGAATGACACCAGGTGCCATCACTAACCACCCTCAGGTCCAGCTGCACCGTATGTAGGTGACACTCTAAGTCACGCTGCCAGGGTACACTGCGAGAGGTGGCCACGCCTGGGGGGATAAGCCCCCCGCCCCCCACAATTGTTGCAGTGCGATGCCAGCCTCCGCTCCAGAGGGGCGTCCAGACTCCCTTCTGTGAGGAGCTGGAGGGGGTCCCTCCAAACCCCTGGGACCCCAGGATGTGTCTGGAGGCAGGGTCTTCAAGGAAGCAAGGGAGTTAAAATGAGGTCGTTAGGGTGGGCCCTGGACCCAAGCAACTGCTGTCCTTGTGAGGGAAGGAAACTGGGACACAGACGCAGAAGGACCACGTGAGAGCGCAGAGTGCGGCAGCCACCCACATGCCGGCACACAGCCCCCAGGAGGCTGCACCTTGTCCTCGGACTTCCAGACCCAGACCGAGCGGCAACGGGTATGTGCTGCTCACGCGGCATGGCCGGCGGTAGTTCGTTTCGGCAGTGTTAGCAAAGTGCCCTTCGGCCTGGGCGGACGCTGCACCTGCCTCACCAGAACGCGGTGGGGTCTGAGACGAGGTTGGCTCGCTGTGCCTCCCGGAGGCTTGTCCGGCGGGGCTCCGGCTGGCTGACGTGCGGAGACGGCACGGAAAAGCCCCCAGGTCCCCGGCAACGGAGGCACCAGCGTCCAGACACACGGGTGAGGGAGTCGGGTGACCCCTGGCCCCAGACTCGGGGTCCTGCAGCTAAGGTCCCAGGCCCGGGAGCGAGACCAGCCGCCCAGGCGCCCTGCCGGAATTGCCAGCCCGCCCAATCCGCGTGCGCAGTGAGGAGCTGGGCCGTGCCACCTTATTTGTGGACGGCTGGAACGTTCTTGAACAGACGGTAGTGTTGATCCTCGATTTACCGACGAGAAAACTAAGATGAAGAGACGGTCAACGGCTTGTCAAGGTCACATCGCTAGAAAACGGCAGACGTGGGCGACTGATTTCCCTGTGCTGAACGGTTACCGAGTGTATGTTACAGGGACGGAAATGCGCCAGGCCGCTGGGCGCTCAGAGGAGGCCTGGGGAGGCCCCGTGGTATTATGCGCACGCGGAGCGCCCCACCTGCCGCCAGGATGTCCCCCTAGAGGCTGCGCAGGTCAGTCTGCTGGAGAGATTCCAACAAGTGGCGACTTTGGTCGATGGCTCCACATCTACCCCCAAAGCGACGGCCAGACTCGACACCCGCCTGACGGCGCCACCACAGTCTTGGCAACGTCACGGCATTTCTGATACTCGGCGAGGCCTCTGGTCACTTCAAGATGATCTTTAAAACCTCATGTAATATACTTAAATCAGCACATGCCGAATTTCAACTTTGACGCCGCATCTGCTGTCCTCACGCTGGGGGAGGCGAGGAAAACAGCACAATTACACCCGATTCCTTGTTCTTGCTCTCTCTGCACCTCCAGACAATCATTGCATGATTGTCCCAAAAGCGTCCCGCCGAGCATCTGCGTCCCGCCCCCCGTCTGGAGCCGGCACACACGCCGCCCACCCTCCAGTGTTTCAGCGGACTCAGTGCCGGCCGCCAGCGCTCAGGTCCCGGCCTCGGAGCGGGTGGCTCCCGGAGCCACATCTGCCGCGTCCTTGTTTGCTGGGGGTTTCCTGGCTTCTGAGGAGGGGCGGGCACTGCACTGTCACGCCTGGCCCTCGGGGCTGCTCCCGGAGCTGCTTTCCCAGGACACAGTTCCTTCCTCTGAGCTCCCTGCGGACACGCAGGCTGGATCTATTCCGCGTTCGTATTTTTGAGTGCGTGTCCCTCACCTGCCCTGTGTTTATGAGCCGGGTCCTTTGCGGGCTCTCTTCCGATTGTGAATATTGGCTGCATGGGTGCTGCGGGGGGCACCAGCGGCGGCTGCGGGAGGGACAGGTGGTGTGGGTGCGGCGGGGCCACCTTCACTAGGCACTGCACCCCGGGGCCCCTCCACCAGGACAGCGGGGAGCCGCCAGCGTCACCAAGCCCGGGCTGTCCACCGTGCAGGCGGCCTTCGCCTCCCCGTCCCTCGGTCATCCTGGAGTCCGGACGACAACGGACGGCTGCAGGTGACTGGCGGACCCAGAGTGGAGGAAGGCTCTCCCGGAGCACCCTGCCCTGCGGTCGCTCACCCGCCACAGCCTGCGCACTGGCCGCAGACGCCGGGGCCCGGTGCTCTCCTGCCGACACTAGAAAGGCTTTGCTGGAAGCTCTCTGGGGAGATCACGGCGCCGGTTCTGCCAGTTATCCGCGGAGAGCTCACTGTCGGCTCCCTACTGGGTGGTGGCTTAACTAATCGGAAGGATTAACTTGGGCAGAAATGCGGGCTGAGCATGTGCCAGTTATATGAAACGGCGGCGTGCACAGGGGGACGGAGGGCAGCCTAGGGGACGTGCAGTCTGAACGGCTGCGCCCTGAAGGCAGTCTCTAGGCTGTCCCACTAGGAGGAGGTTACTAATGTCCAGGGTCCAGGGCATGGTTCTGGCCCCGGGGATGCGTGTGACCACCCCCTGGGCCACCTGCAACCCCAAAGAGATCACAGCAAGATCTTAGAGGGTGACACTACTGCTAGAACTTTCCAGAGCTCCCAGGGGATTCTGGTGAGTGGCTCAGGCCTACAGCCCTGGTCCAGACTGGAGTACGTAGCCTTGGGTTGGCGCTCAGAGTCTGCTTTCTTTCTGAAGCAAATGTGAAAGTGAATTCAGGTCAAGGAGCTTAATTTTTAAATGCAATTTAGTGCTACCGGAAACTTTAATATATGTGCAACCATTCGGTCTCCAGTAGCCTGAAGAAACGTAGATATAGAAGTGTATGTGCCTACAGCTTCTGGGAGCTCAAATGCAGGGCTTGAGAGCTGCTTTTTGAGAATGTTCTTTGTCAAATATTAAACTCTGCTGTGAGCTCTGTCTTCCCTTGGCTGTCGGGCAGAGGCAGACCTCAAGTCCATGTGCTCGCAGGCAGACTGAGCTCCACGTGTGTAAAGCGATGCTGGAGTCTGAGCCCGAGGCGGCACCTGCTGGGTCCCAGCTCCAAAGTCAACACAAGGAGAGCACGGGCCTGGGCGCTGGGCAGGGCAGCAGGCAAGGAGAAAGCAGCGCCCCTCCCCTGCCCCTCCCCTGCAGGCAGGACTATGCAATCATCTAGAAAAATGCAGGAGCTCACGCTCAGTTCAGTTTGTTTCTAGAGTTTTGTTAAGATTTCCTTCTTCTCCTTCCGGTGAGGCTGCACCGTACTTGCCCTTGGGCAGCTCTTCCACGAGCCTTCCTGGTAATGAGCTTTCTTAGCCCGACTGAATTATGCCGCATTCCCACAAGGGCTTTCGGGGTGAGTAAAAACGGGTGGGCTCCAAGCATTGGCTTGTCAAGCCTCCCACTGCCCTAAGTTCTCAGCTGACCCACCTTCTCCCTGCATTTCTGAAACCTCGTGGGGCAAAGGGCTCCGACCTCCAGCCAGACGAGGCCGCTGGTGCATCCCTTTGCAAATGCGACAGCTCCAGAATCACACTGAGAGCGAGTCCGGGGTGAGCCCTCACTGCCCGGGCACAGCATGGACCGAGGACACTGTGTCTCAGAGAAGCCGCGGTTAGGCAACCAGGAGCAAGCGTGAATGTTCTTAAACATTCTCAAACAGCATCACAGAGAATGAAGCAAAGCCCTCTCAAAACCAGTGAGGTTATTTTTACAGTATGCATGTGTTTGTATCGTTTTATATTCACTTATGTATGAATTGGAGTTATCTGTTGTAAGTAAGCACTTACCTACCGAAAAGGAATCTTATCAGAGATTGATGACAAGAGCCTAGAGAGGCAGAGAAAACAAGTCACTCCTCAGTAGGATGCAACAGGGTGGGGGAGGGGTGGTCAGGCTATGAGCCTGATGTTGCATCTTATGAATTCACAAGCCTTTGCTGCCTAGACACATTTTGTTTATTCACAGAAAATCAGAGATTTGGGTAGGAAGTGTTTGCGAGTGGAATATAATGAAGTGTACAAGATGGATGGATGTAGATGGGCTAATGGATCGACAGACAGATACATGGATGGGTGGAGTGACGGTAGATGGTGGATGGATAGAGAAATGGATGGGTGGATGGGTGGATGGATGAACTGATGGATGGTGGGTGGATGGACGGATGGGTGGATGGATGGAGTGATGGCAGATAGATGTTGGATGGATAGAGGAAGGGATGAACGGATGGATGGATGGATGGATGGATGAATGGACAGATGGACTGCTGTGATCTAGCAGATGTAGCAAAATGTTAATTGCATGATCTGGGTGGTGAGGATACTGATGGTCCCTACAGAGTTCTTTCAACTTTTCTATATGTTTTTTTACATTTCTAATGTAAAAACATTGCGGAGAAGTCACCTCGGGAAAGCTCAGGCAGCATAACCAGGTACAGCTCTGCCTGTCACCCTGTGAGCCTATAGCACCTGCCTCACAAAAGCACTGCAGGTCTTACGCTCTGACCGCCAGGCTGGGATCCAGGTCACAAGCCTTCAGAGGAGCAGAAATGTTCACCTTAGGTACTGGATGGAGGGACGGGGAAAGCGGACCCAAGGCAGCCCCGTAGCCACATGTGTGACTCAGCACCACGAGCTGGCCCCAGAAAACCCCCAGTCAATGCTCAGGCCCCTCTCTCAGACCCTGCAGCCGACCCTCTGGAGAAGACACACAAAGAGGTGACATGCTAGGCTGCATCTGTACGCAGGAACGTTACCCTATGTTACCCACAGGGTCAGTGGCCTCATTTGCGGAAGCAAAATGAAAACACGGGGCCTCTTCTTCCAAAATTCTTACAACTTTCAAAACAGTAAGAACAGCACATGGAAACCAGCCGTGGCTGCTTCCGAGCACGGGGCCCCGACGTGTGTTGTGGGAGCTACTGTCCGCTACACCAGTTATACAAGGCGCATAATCGTTTTTGTTTTTAAAATCAATCATCAGGTCCAACAGGATCACATGTCACCCCTAAATCTCCAGACCACGTCTATTTTTCCTAATCAAGCCGCCAGCTCCATGGAAGGCTAATTGCTCATGTGAGGGGCGATGCCTGGTCTGCTTGTGCACTGAACACACATCTACTGAGCGCCCAGGGCGCTTCGGGCTCCAAGCAACAGTGAGAAGCAGAGTCTTCCGGGGACGTGGGCAGAGAAGGGAAGACACGGGTCTGCTCTGCAAACGGGGGTGACGGGCACCGAGGTGGCTGAAGTGGGCCGGGCACGGGGCGGGGGGGGACCAGCACCAGGGCTTGCCAACCGGTTCACGAGCTGGGGGCTCTCTTGCTGCTGTTGTCACTGCTTTTGTTTCATTTTGGGAGGTACTACCTGTGCACCACACAGCCCCGTGGTGTGCAGATGGTGGCCGTCCGCGGGCTGCGCCGGTGGCCTGGACCGTTCAGCCAGCACAGTCCTGCAAGTGCGCTCCGGGCCTGAGCCTGGCAGGACGCACCGCCCAGCCCCTCAGTCCTCGGGGAGGACCGCCCAGAGGTGCTCCTGGGGCCAGTGGGGCCCAGCATGGCTGGGGAAGCACTGCCCCCTCTCATGCCCTCATTGCCTCACCCCCTCATGCTGGTGGGGGGCGGTGTTTCTGGAATCATCTCTCACATGAATACCTTGCTCTGCAAGCCTCGCGTCAGGGTCTGCTTGTGAGGAAAGCCAGAGTCAGTCGGTGTCAGGACCGCACTCCAGGGAAAGGAAGCGGGGCGGAGGCCACGGAGGAGCCCAGGACACCCGAGGGAAAGCCAGGGGGGCGGTGCCAGGAAGCCACAGAGATAAAAGTGCCCTGCGGCCCCCCGGGGAGCAGCCACGTGACGCCTGCCTCAGGTGCACACTAAGAACCCTGCTGAGTGGGGGAGGTGAAGCTGGGGCTGTGGGTCCCCCGGACTCTTTGTCAGAAGAGCCCAGAAGCCCTAGCACCAAGCAGCACTGGCGGCGGGTACGTTCCGGGCTTGCACGGCGCCCGTGCTCCTCGCTGCCGGCACTCCAGGCCCTGGGCAGCCCTGCAGCCTCTCACGCTGGGCATCTCCAGCTCAGAGCCTCAGAAAATGAGGGGCAAGCGTCGGGAAAGAGCATCACCGCAGCCCTCGGCGGAGAGGCCACACGTTCCTCCGTTCCAGAGAACACGGCTCACCTCTCTGGAACCGGCCACCTGCAGCTCCAGCCCCGAAAGTGAACGCTGCCCGTCACTGTGCACATATACCCACGCTCTCCAGCCTGAATCCTTTCCTTGGACTNGTTCTCGGTCCGCAGCGCCACTGGGCCCCCTGATCGATGTGTGTGCCAACCCTTCCCTGCTAGTTCTCGGCCTAGAGGGGACTTCTCTTCTGAACACTCAAAGGCGTCATTCGGCCTGTTCCCTCGCGAGGAACGCGACACGAGAGAAAGACACCTGGGTGGCCTCGCCTCCCTCAGAAACCCTGGGACCAGGCAAGGGAGGCGCTCGCTGGTGAGAGCGTGGAAGGCAGGAGGCGATCTAAAGACACAAGACACGTCCGCAGAGGCGCCAAGAGGCTGCCCGAGACACACGCAGACACTCAGACGCAAACCGCAGCGTCAGCAGATACTCCGCTCCAACGCGGCCAGCCAATCCCACACGTGCGGTTACGGCCACCGCTGCCCGGGACGCAAACAGCACGCGAGCTGCTCGCGCGCCGTCCTCCATCCACACCCGGCACGCGGCCCAGGTGCGAGGATGCGGGCCAGGGAGCGCCTCGGTGGTGGCTTGGAGGGTGCTGGTCGTTCTGAGGAAGGACGCCTCGCACCTGCGCTGAGTGACCCGCACTCTCTCCGCACCCGCCGCTCCTGGGGCGTGGGGGTTACAGCAGCTAGGTGAGTGGGCTTGGGAAGACGCAAGGTCCGCGGCAGGACCGGGAGACATCCAGCTCTGACCACTGGCTTATCTTCCCTCACAGAAAACAAAGAAGGAAATCATTCATTCATTCATCCATCCATCCATCCATTCATTCATTCATTCCTTTGCTTTCTCTGCAAATATTCACTGACCACATGCTGGAGGAGACTCATTAATAGTAACCGTGGAGCCATTAGTTGCCTCCGCAGAAGACCAGTGAAGGCTCCTGACACCCCACCAGCACCCCCGCACCCCTGCAGGCGCACAGAGCCCTCTGCCTCCTCTCCCTCCTTCTAGAACTGATGAGCTGTCTGCTCCAGAGAAAAACTGCTCACTCCGTGGACAGAAGAAGGGCATGAAGGTCACAGAGACAGGTTTTGACAGAGCACACAGCCAGCTTTTCTCGCAGAGAATAACACCAAGGCTCCAGATCATTACATGAGGAAGTTAGACATCGGTGGTGAAGACCTTAGAAATAAATGACATTTGTTAGAGATTCACTCTTGGTCAACCGTTTGGCTGCGCACCTTGCATTTTCTGCCCACCATCTCCCCAGTGTTACGCTAGGGAGATTCAGGTTTACAGACATGACTGACTCTGGCGTTCAGACTGGAGTTCACTCAACAGCTGCACCACATGCGCTCCTGAAAGCCGCACGGGGGTAAAGGGCTGAGACGTCCCCATGCAGCATGGACCCCGCAGCGGCTCCGGTAGCGCTAACGCACAGCCAGTGACCTGTGCATTTTGATGCACATTCAATGCCTGACATTTTTAGTACAACCTAAGAAAAGTGGGAACCCTTCAGCCTATCAGTCATCTTTGTGGGATCCTAGGGCACCACCCCCAAACCCACGAGTGTTGTTTGTGTCGTGGGTGGGCAAAGGGCATGGCCTGGGAAGGGCACCGCGTAGATACCGTAGCCCCTGCCTCACTCCAGAAAATTCAAGAGTCGTTTCTAGGGTGGTGGAGCTTTCGAAAGCCAGAGGCAGGGGCTCAGGATGGGGTAGAGCCTGAGATCCTGCCAGGAAGGACGGGATTTCAGAACGTCGGCTGCAGGAGATGTCCCTAATTTGGGAGGAGGGGGTGCTGGTGGATGCACCTTACCACTTGTGCAGTATCCATACTGTTAAAATCAAGCGAGTAAATATGAACATCTAATTGACTTGATCGAACGATTCATGTACCAGGCAGCATCCCATCCAGCAAGCAGAGAGACCATATAAGAAGTTCTAGGAAGTGAGGGTTTTTATAGGCAGGAGGGTGGCTCAAGAAGTTGTTCACAAGAGAAGAGAAAGCATTGTTTCAGGAAGTCTTTTCCGGGTCGGGTGGGGGTCCGGGACACAACACAGAGCTTTTATCATTCAGAGGACCTCACCCAGGTGCCTCTCTGGGAAACATCTGATTGTTAAAAGGTCACATTCCTGGGAGTGGTCAGGGAACTGCAAGTAAGCCTTGGTTTGCTGTCACTGGGAGCAAATGACTCCATTTGAGCTTGTTTCTTTTTAACAACCTGTGTGAGTCAAGAGGTCCCACCCAAGAAAGAAGGCGGTGGCCACAAACTTGAAGGACAGAGACTGACCCGAAGGAAGTGCTCCATCAGCATCAGCCATGGCCACAGAGGCTCCTCCAGCCCTTGGTCTGGACAGGAAACGGGAGAGCAGGTACAGAGGGGCCGTGGGGGGGGGGGGGGTGCCTCTGTGGACACACATCCTGGAGACCCTGACTTTGGGGGGACTTCTCTCCAGCACTCACCCCAAGGCTGGAGGCTGCACTTCTAGCTGGGAGGGGACCCAGCACGTCTCTGCTCAACCGCCTGTGCCTTTGGAAATCCTTTAGGACATCTGAGGGATGGGGGATGGGGGATCTTCCCTGCCAGCAGGTGATTTCCCAAACACACAGGACAGAATTAACATCTGATTCTCCCAGTAAGATCGATCTGGGCATCCTGAGTCCTCACTCTGTGCTTCACACCAGCTTGGGGTCTCCTTTCCGAAAACAGAGGAGGCAAGGAAGAATGGGGTGGCCCAGTGAGCTCAGCCGCAGTCCTCGAGCTGGTCAGCCCTTTCCAAAGGGTGCACAGGAGAGAAGCCAAGCTTTGCGGGGAGAGCCGGAGACCCAGGAGTGCTCTGTGACCCATGGAGGAGACTTTCTACTTGGAGTTCGGGGAGCCCCCCATCTGACACCCCCAGGGAGGGGTGATTGCTGCCTCCCTGGAGGCGGGGATGTGGCCCGGGACAGACAGGTTGTAGGTGAAGTAGAGTCCCGGGCTGGGAGGTACCACCTTGCAGAGGATGGCGGCCGCCGCCTTTCCCGCAGATGGCCCCTGTGGTGGGGCCCCACCTGCCATGTGCCACAAGGGCCACTCAGAGAGGGAGAGTTTTATATTCCCCCCCCAACAGCAAAGGGGACTTTCTTCTGTGGCGTGACCCACCTGGGATCCCTCCCCAGGGCTCTCGGTTCACGGTAAAACGGCCCGGACCGAAGAGAATACAAATCAGCGCATCTGGTCTTCCTACGCCCGTGTCCACCTTTCCTCCTGTCCAGTGGCCGCAAGGAAGGTAGTTTAGCCCTTGCACTGAAGATCGCTGAGGGACCAGGTGTCTTCTGTCCTCAAAGGGCACAGACGGGGACGCTCACTCCAGCCTGGGATGCTAGACACCTGCTTCCCCAATGGGCCGCCCTAAGTGGTGGCTCCCACATTACAGAGAACCAGGACCAGGCTGGTGGGGGGGGGGGGGGGGGGGGGGAGGCAAAGGCCCCTGGGTCCCCAAGGCTGACAGCCTCTGCAGGGGCCGTTGTTTCCAATTTAAATTCTCATTTCTTATTCTATTTTGAGGTTCTCTCTAGGATTTTAGGAATGCTAAGACGTGCCAGTTGTAAAGCCCCGAGTACAGAATGGTCACACTGGCTGGGGGCAGGCGCGCGCAGGCAGAAAGAATCGCTCGTCCGCCGGCCTGGCCTGCGGGTCTGGGAGCGGAGCCGATGCTCCGGGCCGGGAAGCAGGAAGACGCACTGGTCGACCAGATGGCTGGATGCAGGCTAGCGAGGAGGTAGCTGTGGGTGATCCAGAATGCAGAGGAAAGTCAGCCTCTGAATGGGGCTAAGCTCCCAGGGGTGCGGCGCAATACAACAGAAGGCCCTGTGAGCAGAAATAAAGGCTCTTGGTGCTGCCATAAAGCTACAAAATGCCGCGTGGCTCAGAGGACTGGATTCCACTTGGGAACGCAGGCCTCAGCACAGCCCGAGAGGCCCCAGCAGGGAAGGCAGGGAGGGTGATGGATGAGGTGGCCAGGGGAGGAAACCGCTGCTCTGAGACTTCACAGCATCCGGGGCCTGGCCCACGACGGCCCCGGCCCAGCCGCCTGTGCTGGAGCCCTGCAGGCCCCGGTAGGAAAACGGTCTGAACTCCACGTAGCCCTGTTTCTCAGGATTTTACACATTTAAAGATGTTTTGCATATTCTTCTAAACCCTCCTCCCATCCACTGGCTCTGTCATATGTTTCTGCATTTTGTTAAACCCCTTAGCCTGTAGAAAAAGGCATTTCAATCTCTGGGGACCCTGCCCGGCAGTCCCTTGGCATCCGTGCCATTGGAGTGAAGGCGGATTATCAAATTAAAACTGAATTGAGCAACAAAGAAAATGCCATTTCGGGTTTCCTTGGCTTAAAGACAAGCAATAAAGTCTGACTTGATATGCAGACAGCGTTCCAAGTTTACTTGGTCAGAAAACCAACGAAAGAGAGCCGAGAATCAAAGTCCCACGCGCTCTCCGCTGGCTCTCCTGGGTGTCCCTGGATGGAGGGCAGGGAAGCCCCACGCGCCACAGCCAGGCCTCCCTCGGGCAAGCAGCTTGGAGGGTGTCTCTTCAAAACCTGTGCACGCTGATGAGACAGTGAGTCAGGAAGCGACTGGATTCAACTTGCTTGACGATAAGCTGCCGGAGGTTTTCAAATTGGAGTCTGGCACCCTCTGCGTGTAAAGTCACTGACTTGTGTCTATTTGGAGCTAAGAATTTCCATGTTACTAGAGCTTCTTCTTTCTTGAGAGAGAAAGTGCTACATATTTAGAGGCTTAACGTGGCCAGGAAATTCATAAGCTCACATTCAAAAATAATTTCATTCCATTCTAAAATTAGAGGTGGGGAAAGCCAGCAGAGTCAAAAACAAGTTGTTACCATGAGGATTAACGCTGGATCCAGTCTTTTCGTTTGTCCCTCTCGAATTCGTTGTATTGATTCCTGCTGAGCCCTGTCCTCGCCCCAGAGGTGGGACATTCCCAGAATGCTTAGGGGAAGGGGCCTGGGCCCCCGAGCTTCTCCTCGGTCAAATGCAAACTGCCGCTCTTGGGACGTCAACTGCTGCGTGGCTGATAATTTCATGCTTTTGCTGTTGGAAGAAGCATTTGGGAAATGTGCCTCAGGCATATTTAGTTTGTGGAGAAACTAAGGCTGTCACATGTACGCTCTGGCCACCTACGTGGCCCTGGGAAGGAAATCTAGCATTGTTATTTCTCTGCGGAGCCAGAATGCGGAAGTTGAGAGCTGAATAGTTCCTGGATGTGTTTTGGAAAGAAACATCTACCCTGGACGCTGAGCGGGCCTCTAAAGGAACAGGGGCAGCATATATTTCATTTTCTAGAAGACATAGGAGGGCACTTAAAAAAACCAAACTAGTAATAGATTCTCAGGCCCAAGATTCAAGCAGAATACTGTGTGCTGAGCAAATGTAAAAGGTGCCGTGCCTGCTGCCCCGCTGGCTTCTGGGTCACAGTGAAACATCTGGGGCATCTGGGCTGGGCTGGGCACTGGCCTGGATAGGTGCATGGACCTAATACATAATGTTCCTCATGATCTCTTCACTATGTGTCTTGGCTCTCACTACATGCTACATGTATGTACATATGTTTTCCCTTATGTGAGTGCAATAGCATTTATTTAAAAACTTCTCCTGTGGACAAATATTTAAGTTGTTTCCAATCCAGTGGCCCCGAAACTCAAGCTCTCATTTGAATTTGCAATACTCTGAGACCTGGGCATTTCCACGCATGTTTATTATCCACCTGTATTGATCGCACTGTCTGTGAATCACCTACTCATCTTGCCCATTTTTTTTAATTTCACTACTTGCACTGTTCTGATGTCTTTGTAGGCACTCTTTATGTATTCTGGATACTATTCCTGTGTTTGCTAAATATTTTCTTCCTGTCTGTTGCTTGTCTTCTCCAGATTTTTCATAATGTTTCTTCTGTACTGTCTTTTGCACAGAGACGTGAGACTCAGCGTGCCAATCTCAAAAAAAAAAAAGTCTTATTTGGATTCTGACTGAAATGAATTTGTGTTATTTGGGAAGAACTGAGAAGTTTATGATATTGAGATGTCCTTTCAGAAGAATGGTATGTCTCATTATTTATTCAAAATTTTTAATGTTTTTCTTTAAGGCTCAAGTGTAGCTTTTGGATAGAAGGCCTCTACCAGGTGGAGGAAGTATTTTCTGTTAACTTCCTTGATCACGTAATTAGGAAAGGGTGTTGACTATTTTTAAGTGTGTTTTGTATCTGTTGAGAGACTATATGGTTTTTCTCTTTGTCTGCTAGAAGAGTAAACTGTTCCGGTAGATTTTCTCATATTGAAGCCTCCTTACTTTCCAAGTATAAACCCTACGTGTTCATGACACTTTTCTTCTGTAATACACAATTAGAAGCATTTTATTTAGAATTTTCACATTTCGGTTCATAAGTGAAATGAGTGTGATTTTTTTTCTTGTCCTGTTTCTGTCTAGTTTTGGATAAAGACTATACTAGCTTCATACAGTTGGGGGTGTACGTCTCATTGGCTATTGCCTGAAGAAAGATGCAGAAGGTGGGGATAGTTTTACCCATAGGTACCATCCAGGTTTTCGTGAAGGGCGTCCAGGTCCGTTTGGGCAGCTGTAACATAATAGCAGGAATGGGTAGCTTACAAACAGCAGGCATTTACTGCTCACAGTTCAGGGGGCTGGAGGGGGCCGGGTGACCCCAGCATGGTCGGGTGAGAGTCCTGCTCTGGGTCACAGGCTTCTCATTGTACCCTCAGCAGGAGGTAGGGGTGAAGGAACTCTGGGGCTCTCTTTTATATGGACACTAATCCCATCACAGGGGCTCCCCCCACATGACCTGGTCACCTCCCCAAGCCCCACCTCCCGGTACCATCACTTTGGAGGGTAGGATTCCAACACGTGAATTTTGTGGGGAGATGAACGTTCAGACCATAGCGGGGGGCGCTTTTGAAAGAAGAGTTCTCACAATAAGCTGGGGGCTCCCGGAGGCTGGTGACTCATACGGTCTCCTGCTCCTCTGATTACAGCAGAGTTGCTGTAATCTTCAGGCTTCAGGGGGACCAGACGGAGCGGACTCACCACGACCACACAGATGTAAAAGCACTGCTACCATGGGTGAGGCCGGCTGGGGGCAGAAATCACACGCAGCCAAATCCTCACTACTCAGAATGTGGTCCGTGGACCAGCAGTGCTGGACGCACCTGCAAAGCCATTAGAAATGCCGGCTCCCGGGCCCACCCAGACCCACTGAGCCACACTGCGCTTGAACAAGATCCCCAAGAGGTGCTCGACACACAAAGGCGTGAGGGGCTCAGCTGTGGGTGCTAGAAAGCTGCTACAGGCATCCAGCCAGGGGCCCATTTTCAAAGAAAAGGCTTTGACCTACGTTAAAAGACTGGCGAGTGAATACATGTTTTTACGTTTTTGACTGAAGTAAAATGTTTGAGGTCTGTACTGACATTTAAGATTCCCAGCTTTGACACACTTCCCTGAACCAACAGACTACATCTGTACCGTACTGGTAAGAGGGGTCCTACTAAAATTTATGGTTTCCCAGATTACCATTATTTTCACCTAGAGTCTCAGGAATGGTGACATGAGTGGTTTATCCAATTATAATCGTCTTTAAAACTACAGTTATGGACACGATACATTTCTAATGCTTTCGTTTTTATTTGCGTCTCATTTTGTGTTCTCTTTTGTTTGCTTCTTCAGAGGAGGCAGAGATCGATTTAAATTCTTTTTTGTTTTCAAAGTACTATTTTTCATTTGGGGTTTTTTTTTCTCTTGCGAATATTTAGTTTTATTTTCATTACTTTCTTACTTCCGTTATCTTTGGCCTTATTATTCTTGATCTGTCTCTCCTATTTTCTCACACTGCCACTGAGAGCCACACATTCTTTGACAAGTGTTTGACATGGTATTCTCATGAACATTCATTCTTAAATCCATTAAATGCACAAATCCAGTTTTTATTTTAAAGGGTGCTCTGTAATGTTGAATGAGCCATTTTACCAAACTTCGGACGTCAAAGCTAATGTTCGTGTCAGCCTGTTCAGAGAATGTGGCCTATATAATTTCTGCATTTTGCAGTTTATTAAGATGTTTTTGTCTTCTACTTTAGCAACAGTTTTTGTGAATGTTCCATTTGTGTTTGAAAAGAAGGCATGCTCTCTGCTGTGTCTGGGTGCATAGACACAAGCCCGTTAATGACTCTACTCCAATCTTCTCTGCCCTTTCTTATTTTTGCCTACTCTTTCATGTACAGGTAACTGCTCACCCAGCCATTCCCCTCCACTTATACTTGTCCACACACCCTGAATTTTTTAGGAGTAGCAATATGGCCAGGCTGGCAGCTGACTCATGGTTCAGTCTAGACCAGCAGTGATCAACAGAGGCTTTGTTGACGTCTCTGTTTCTGCTTGGGATGCTGGTGCAAGAGCATAAGAGCTAGAGCCGTGGTAGCCATCTTGTGACCATCAGGCATCATTATTCATTTTGCAGTTTGTGTGCTCACAACTTTTTATGTTGTCTTCCTGGTTCTCTTGTGTTTATTTCTATTTTTCTGGCATATGTTTCTTTTTAAAAGAATCCCTCATAATTGGTCCATGGGTGGGACATTTTCTGAGTCCCTGGTATCCACACAACAAACATCTAATGTGTCCCGCTGACCTTGGGCCTGAGCTCCCCAAACCCTCCTGCCTTCACAACACCTTCTGCATTTATTTTGCTCCCATTTTGTTTTTAGATGGGATCTGATCCATCTGCCCACATTCTGTCTTCCACAAATTGTTCAAAAGCTTTCCTATGCTGGTGGCACTCCGGTTTTCCTATATTATCAAGGGCCGGTTCTTTTAAAAATTTCTTTTTTTGTCATTTTGTTGAAACTGGGTCTGAAATGAGGACAGAGGCGTGAGCTCAGTCATTGGAATTCAGTGTCAAAAACCTTTAACACAGAAGTCAGTAATTCATTCCTCACAAATTTATAAGGAAACAATGGTCTTTGCATGATTCCATTTGGGCTCAGGAATTCACTGACAGTGGCTGTGTGCTCTTCCTACCCCCACCTCCCAGGTATGTTTTACATTCCTTGCTCTGTGGACCCTCTCCTGTACCATTTAAAATACATGTTTTCTTCTGGGGCGCCTGGGTGGCTTAGTCAGTCAAGCATCCGACTTCAGCTCAGGTCATGATCTCAGTTTGTGAGTTCAAGCCCCACGTCGGGCTCTGTGCTGACAGCTCAGAGCCTGGAGCTGCTTCGGATTCTGTGTCTCCCTCTTTCTCTGCCCCTCCCCTGCTCGTGCTCTGTCTCTCTGTCTCTTTCTCAAAAGTAAATAAATGTAAAATTTTAAATACATGCTTTCCTCTAAGCACGTGCCTGGCCCCCACACAGGAGTGAGATCGGAACACACATCATACCCGACAGGGCACTCTCAGTGTCAGCAACTCTCCAGGGTAGATTTGACCGCGGCCCATTGGATGCCTGTGTCTGTTCTCAGGCACTAGTTTCCTGAAATAAAAATCTGGTCTCACAGGCACACCCCAGGCAGCTCTTGTTTAAAGCAGAGAACGTAAAGGAACCAAACGACGGAGCCACAGAGAGCCGTCCCCATGGCCCTGGCCCCGCCGAGGCTCTCAGCAGACAGCCCCAGACCCGGGGCCCGGTGCTCTGAAGAAGCGCGCTAAGCGAGTCAGGGGCTCGCAGCCCACCCTCCCCACGTGGGCCACAGCCGTCAGGGGGCCTCTCCAAGCCACGTGCCCTTCAACAGTGAGGTGAGCAGCCACCCATTCACAGTGCTCAGGGCTGTGCTACACTCACTGTGGTCCTGGTGACCAGACTCACGGCCCAAACTACAGCCTAGACCCTTCCACCGTCAGCAGTAACAAGCCACCTGAGCACCCACTTGAGCAAGCATGAGTCTTAAAAGCAGCCAGTCCACAGGTAAGCCAGACACAGGCACACACTCCTCACATGACACAAGGGTGTTGCATGTGTTCATGTCTTCACATATATTGCTTACACATGTGTGTTCATGCGTGTGTGTGAATGTGCGTGTGCATGGTCACCTTCTGTGTTTATGTGCTCATGCATCTGTGTATGTACACGGATTTGTGTGTACGTGTGTGTAATGGTTCTGCCTGAGCATACAACCGTGTGTGTGTGTGTGCGTGCATGTCTGGGGGAGAGTGCATGGCTGGCATGGAGCATCTCGTTCCTGCAGCCTCTCCAAGCTTCTCCGCTCACATAAATCACTAAAACGCTTTGTGGGCGCTCACTCACACGGTGCCCAAAGGGCTGTCCCCATGGCCCGTACAGGGCCTGCCTCAGCATCAACATTACATTCGTGGGACCAGTTAGAACATGCTTCTCTCTCTGCAATGCGGTCCTGAAACATTAAGTCTGACGTACGGGCACCACATTTAAATAAAGTACTGAGACAGCTCACTTATACGACTGACAGCAGGGGATGGGAAGGCACAGGTCCACACTTCTTCTCAAATAACAAATTTATTCCTAAAATACTTATGTATCAATTTCCTAAATTGCTTTGTGGTCTGCAGAGGAAACTGTCCTTGAAACATCTTCCATAATATTAATGTCCTTCTCGAGCCATAATCAACCTTCTTCTCTCCATCAGTCTCCCATCAATTTTTCAAGTTGGCATGAGCCATGCACGGTCCCCTCTGATCTTCACTCTCCTGAAATTACTGTAAAATTGAACGATGTGCTAATACAGTCAGTACTTTCTGTAGATGTTTCTACATCTGCTGGGAGAAAGTCAGACCCAAATTTATGGGTTATGCTGAGCATGTGTTGAGTGGCACGGGCTCGCTCAGCCAAGCAGGTGCATCTCCGTCCTGAGTGTGACCCACATCGCCACACGAGGTAGGCAGGTTTCCTGAGATGCCATTGTCTCTCTGGTATTTTAGTGAAACTGTGCAGCTGGTACGCAGGTGGGGACCTTCATGCCGATAGAAGGTTCTGGCTTAGTCATTCGGGGCTGTTCCAATACGACGCCTCAGGCTGGGTGGCGGATTTCTCGCACGTCTGGAGGCTGGATGGCCAGGGTCAGGCAGATTCCAAATATCTTTTCCACAGCCAGCCACATTCAACTTTCATGATTACTCTGTGCTCATTTAAAGGGAAAGATATTCAGGGGCACATCGGTGGCTCAGTCGGTTTAGCATCGGACTCTTGGTTTCTGCTGAGAATCCGATTTCGGGGCCCACCCTCCTCTACCCCCAACTACCTCCCAAGGCCCCCCGCCCCTATCATCACGCCATGCGGCTAGGGTTTCAACAGGCGATGGGGGACGCAAACACTCAGCCCATTACAGGCTCCAAGCCCGACACGGGGTCTGTCTGTGTAACAAAGAGCCCTCACTGGAGCCGCCTTGAGCCGGCAGGGATGAGGGACCGGGTGCCCACCGCCCGACAGGGTTCACGGGCTGGCGTTCCCGAGGCAGC
>NW_027529428.1:18708914-18716381 GCF_008692635.1 Crocuta crocuta | reverse complement strand
GACGCGGAAGGTTCTGCGGCCGGACCGCGGCGCTCGGCACCCGGCGGCGTGAGAGCACTCAGTGCCCCCAAACCGGTCCCTTAACGTGGTTACGATAGTGACATGTAAAATGAAAAGGAAGACGCGAATTTGACTCAGAAGTTCCTCCCGAGGTGAAGCGCACCTGACACCGGGCGGCCCCTCCGCCCCTCCCCCGCTCATGCGCGGTCGCTGTCTCCGTCACAAGCGTTAAAACCAACTTTTAAATAAATTTTGTTATGTATATTTTACCTCAACAAAAGTGTTTTAATCAGTTCTCTTATTTCTTTTTATTTGTACGTTTTTCTAATGTTTATACATTTAAGTATATGTATTGTTATTATGTATTAATTATTCATAAAGCTTCCACTAGCACATTTAAGCTGATTGGTGTGACAGTTTGTGGCTACTGGGCAGCCCTGGGCCAGAGGGCATCGGTTACTTCATTGGCATTTCGTGACCAGCTCTGCACGAGGTATGGTGACAGGTTCCAGAAGGTTCAAGAATAAACACAAGGTACAATCTTTACAAAGTACCTCCCCCAAGGTATTTACTATTTACAAAGACAGAAATAATAATTTTACTGTTTCTTATTTATGCTTCCCTTATCATTCCTAGTATTTCTTACGTATATTTACCTTGTAATATTTCATTTTTATTTTTTCTAGGAAATCCAGCAGACACTACCTTAGCCAAGTGATCAAGGTTAACGCCGCCAATAATAACGTATGCTGGCGTCACGTGCACCTGCTACCTGGCACGGAGGACGCATATCACCTCTGACCTACCCGTGAGAGCAACAGACCTGAACTCAGGGACAGTCTACAAAATGCCTGACCGGCACTCTCCAAAAGTGTCACGTTCCAAAGGAAAAGGAAAGACGGAGAGGCTGTCATACCTCGGAAGGAATTTAAGGAGACGAAGTTAAACGCCTTGTGGTGAGGTGAGGAGATGTGACTCAAGTCAAGTGAATAGCGTGGGGCCGATGTTACTTCTCGCCCTTGACAAATGGGTCACGGTGATGCAAGACGTTGCCACAGGAGGCAAGTGGTTGAAGGCTATACAGTCACCCTCATCTATTTTTGCAACATCTCTGTAAGCCTCAAATGACATCAGAATGTACAGGCGGATACAAATAAAGGTGCACAGGTCAGACCCACTGGGGCCCACTCTCTGGTCACCTGCGCAGAGCCCCTCCTCACCTGCTCTGTGCGCCCCCCGGCTCGCCCCCTGGCTCCTGCCCAAGGTGGGCCAGAGTGAGGAGCCCTGACTCCGCCCCACTTTCTGGAAAGCAGGGATGGGTTGTTTATTTGGGGGCCATGTAGCTCCTATGGATAGATTCACACCATTTCCAATGTTTTGCCACAGAAACAATGAGTACTCGGTATCTATCAGCACTCTTGTTTCTGAAAAAGATGCCTAACAGGAGTGACTAAGAGAAAGGACATAAACATTGTTGCTTTAATAAATATCTTCGGACAACTCTGCATGGTGGGTTTAGCGGTCACATCCCCACCAGCAATGGAGGGAGCCCCCGTGTCTCAAACCCTCACGGGCCTTCATTCACACAGCAGGGCTTTATTGCCAGGCCAATATGACCCCCTCCATTAGGATGTTTCTTTTACTGTATATGAAGCTTCCATACATATATTTGGGTCTATTTCTGGTCTACTGATTTGTTTCATTTTTTTCCTGTTACTTCTATTCTATGAAGCTCTCTCTCCAGGGAGGGAGAGCAAGCAGCCAGTGCTATACGTCTTCCAAAGTTTTCTTGGCAAGTCTGACGTACTGATTTTGCTTTAGGAAATGTAAAATAATTTCAGGCGCAGTCGGTTAAGCCTCCAGCTTCAACTCAAGTCACGATCTCATGGTTCGTGGGTTTGAGCCCCACGTCGGGCTCTGTGCTGACAGCAAGAAGCCTGGAGCCTGTTTCAGATTCTGTGTCTCCCTGTCTCTCTGCCCCTCCCCCTGCTCATGTTCTCTCTCAAAAATTAAATGAACATTTAAAAAAATGTTCAAAACAAATAAAAATAAAAATAAAATAACTTCTGCTAATTCAAATAAAATTCAATGGGACTATATTTGGAGTTGCATCACGTTTATAAATATATAAAATGCACTAATGTTTGCAGTAGATTAAAGACATAAATAATGTATACATACAGAATCTAGTTTTGTATTAAAATATATATAGGTAGATATACACATGTTCGAAAGAGATTTGTACTTTTAAGAATGAGATATTCCTCTCCAGAAACTTGTGCTGAGTTCCTTAATCTGAGAATCAGTTTTCATCTTATAAAGAGATTTTATAGTTTTCTTCAGGAGGGTCTTGACTCTTTTTCATAAAATTCATTTTTTTCCAGAGATTTTTTTGTCTGGGCAGGGTTCTATCTCACTCCCAGGAGAAAACCAGTTGCTACTTAAAGAGAGAAGATTTTGTTGATTTTTGTAAGTGAACTTTGCATCCAGCCACCTCTTTAAATGTTCTTTTGTTTATTTAGGCAAAAGCCCTTAGGTTTTCTAAATACATTATCTCATCCTCTACAATTAAAGGATCAGGTTTCCTATCATTTTTTATGTTAATTCACCAGATATAAGCCCACAAGGGCAGGGACTTGTGTTTTCATTTTTCTATTATATCCCAATTTGGGCACACAGTAAACTTTCCATAAATATTCAGAAGGAAGGAAGGGAGAGGGGGAGGAGGGGAGGGGGAGGAAGGGAGGGCAAGAAGGCTTTAATGTTCTCTTGCCAGATGTGATGCTTCCTGCTCAGTCGTAACAAGGTGTCTTAATAGGATGCAGATCGTTTGCCACTGAGGCACGTCTGGTGCGGGGCCTGTGGCTTCCGACCCGGCCAGGAGGGCCCAGGCCACCTCCCGCACCCGGGCCGCTTCCTCTACCAGCTCAGGCCGCTGCCCCTGGGGGGCCGGCCTGCCTCCCCCGGCTCCTGGGGGGAGGGGGGGAGGAGCCGCCACCCGCGGGCCGGGTGCCTGGCGCTGCACTGGGCGAACCTTCCCAGTTGTTCAATCAAGTCTGCTAACACCCTGTGAGCCGGACATTCGGGCTCGTAAGCATTTCTCACTCTTGCCGCTGGTGACCGCTTTTCGTGGAATTAACAGTCCCCCCAAATTAACCAGCCCAAAGACATTACACCTCGATTTCACCCCACAAATCACACCCCCAAAGCTATCCTTCATTTTATTCACTATGTTTGCTTTCGAATGATGACTTTATTATTTTAAAGAGAAAAAAAAAACCAACTCCATCTCGGGGTGATAAAATCTTCTCCTCTGGAGCACAGTCAAAACAAAATACTGTCAGTCCTGAAAGTATTTTCAGAAGTAGCATTTTAAAACCGTTTGAACATTCCCTCAAAAATCAATCATGGGATTTCCAGACAATCCAGCCATTCCACATCTGGGAACGCACACCCAAGAGACGTGGACTGTGGGACTTGAATAGATGTTTGCACCCGCGTGATCACAGCAGCGTGATTCACAACAGCAAAAATGGGGAAACCACCCCAGGGTCCATCCGAGGACGAACGGATAAACGGAACGAGGGCCACCCTCACAATGGAATAGTCTTCGGCCCCAAAAAGGCAGGAGCCGCTGACAGCTGCTACAACACGATGAGCCGTGAGGATGTTCTGCTAAATGAGACAAGCCAGGAACAAGAGAACAGATTCTGCAGGGTCCCACCTGTATGAGCCCCGTGGACTAGTCAGATTCCTAGAGACAAAGCAGAGGGGGAGGGGTGGCGGGAGCCAGGAGGGGGCGGGGAGGCAGCGTGTCACGGGTTCGGTTTGGGAACGTGGAAAAGCAGGCGGACGGTGGCGATGGCGGCACGCCCGTGTGAACGTGCTGGACATCACCGAATTGCACACGTACGAGTGATTAAAATGGTAAATTCTATGTTCGGGAAACTTGATGGCAATGAAAACACCCACACTATAAGTGGTTTTGAACCGTGGCAGTGCTGTCTTGCCTCCTCCATCGCCCATCGCCGGCTGAAGGCGGGCACTAGCCTCCGCGCGAGGGTACAGGAAGAGCACAGGCTCTCGACACAGACAGCAGATGGCTTCCAATGGCGGCCCCACCGTTTCCCAGCTGTGGGACCTACAGGCAACTGTCCTCCACCTACCAAATGGGGGGGCGGGGGCTCCACAGCGAGAGGTCCTCCAGCTTCCCACGGACACCAACTGCGTGTCCCAGGGTTTAATTCAGTTCTGACACTAACCTCCCAGAGTGAACGCTGACCCCGCAGGTTAAGGGCTCAGACCCACAGGACCGCCCCCTCCTCAGAAACCACTTGTGAATAGCGGGTCCCCGGCCCAGCCACACTCCTGTCCACCGTGGCTACAAATTGGGGGTCGCCATGACTCCCTCCTCGGCTTCAATAATTTGCCATAGCACATGACGGGACTCATGGAAACACGTTTACCAATGTCTTATAAATAACACGGTGCAGAATACAGACAAACGACCAGATGACGAGGTACGCAGGCAGGGTCCAAAGGGTCCCCTGGACTTGGGGGTGTCACCGTCCCGGCGCATGGAGGCGTTTCCCACAGTTCAGAGGTTTTTATGGAGGCTCGTCACACAGGCATGACAGACCACGCACTCAGTCTCCAGCCTCTCTCTTCCCCCCAGAGCTGGGCGTGGGACGGACAGTTCCAAGCTTCTCACAACTTGGTCTTTCTGCTGACCCGACCCCATCCAGAAACTATTCGGGAGCCTACCGAGAGGGGCCTCATTAGAGTAAAAGATACTCTTATCGTCCGTGACATTTCAAGGAATTTAGGAGCTCTGTGTCAAGAACCAGGGGCGGAGACCAGATACACACTTCAAAGTCTGTCACAGGATTTGGGAAAGTTACTTCACCCTGTGAATCTTAGGACTGCTGTGTGGAATGTATAAACCAAGGTTCAGGAGGGATTCCCAGCCCCGTGCCTGCCACGTGGCGCTCGGGAAATCAGTGCCTGTTCTTGCTGCTGTGAAGACACACGTGATAACCACTGGGGTCTCAAGTCTTTGCCCAGCTGCTGCCACTTAATTCTCTAGATGGGAAAAACTCCCTCGTCCGAGTGTTCTGTAACTAATTCTCCTTAGATTTTTGGATGCAATGTTCACACCAGTCCTGGAGGGATCACATTTCTCTGTTTCACAGCGTCCAACAAAGCTATGCCAACCAAGAGAGCAGGGCACTGGCATCGAACGCACGTACAGTTTACGGAGACTGAACGGAGAGTCCAGAAGTAAACCCTTACGTTTGTGGTGAATTCATTTCTGACGAGGGCACCAAGGCAACTCAGCGGTGGAAAGGATACTCTTCTCTACAGGTGGTGCTGGGACCATAGACAGCCACATGTGAAAGAATGACATTGGATCCCTACCTCACATCATATACAACAATTAACTCAAATGGATCTTGGCTACAAATGTAACAACAAAAACCATAAAACTGTATGGAGAAAAAGAGGGGTACATCTCTGCGAGCTTGGGTTAGGCAATGGTTTGTTAAATACAATACCAAAGCAAGTGACAAAAGAAAACATAAAAAAAAGTTGGACTTTATCCAATTAAAGACTTCTGTGTGGCAAACAGGACTATCAAGAAAGTGAAAAGACAACCCACAGAATGGGATGTGATCATATATATATATATATATATGACTTTTATCCAGAATATATAAATTATTCTTACAATTCGACAATAAAAAGACAATCTGACTGAAAAATAAGCAAAGCATTAAATGGCACACTCTCCAAAAAATATATATGCTACCGACCAGTAAGCACATGAAAAGGCACTCCACACCATCAGTCATTAGGAAAAATGCGCTTCCAACTCACACCTGCTAGGGTGGCTAGAATGAAAGACAGAATGTTCGTGTTTCCTGCTCTCTTTTTTTGTTTAATTTTTATAATGTATGTTTATTTCTGAGAGAGACAGAGCACAAGCAGGGGAGGGGCAGAGAGAGAGGGAGACACAGAATCTAAGCAGGCTCCAGGCTCCGAGCTGTCCGCACAGCTCGTGTCTTATAAAGCATGCGTGCTGGAGGCACCACGGGGTGGGGACAGCGGGTGGCAGGGCGGGGGAGGTGTACAGAGCTCTGGGCCAGAGCTAGGGGACGTGCCCAGAGCCCCTCAGCTCTCTAGAAGCTACCCATGGACACCCTCTCGTCCATAGGACGGGCCAGGGCCCCTGGGTAACAGGGGAGCCAGAAGGTGGAGTGCCAGGCAGGGTCCATCCGGACCCCGATGGAATGCTCCCCACGGCCACCATGCCTGAGAGCAGCTGTCACACCGTGATTCCATTTCCCGTCTCCAAGTACAAAGGCAGCCGAGGAGAGGAAGCAGCGGGTGGAGGAGGGTGCGTCTTCACCACAAATTTCTTTTTTTTTTTTTTTAAAGTGTTTTATTTATTTCTAGGAGAGAGAGAGAGACAGCGTGAGCAGGGAAGGGTCAGAGAGAGAGGGAGTCACAGACTGAAACAGGCTCCAGGCTCTGAGCTGGCAGTCAGCACAGAGCCCGACGCGGGGCTCGAACCCACGAACCACGAGATCATGACCTAAGCGAAAGTCGGACGCTTAACCGACTAAGCCACCCAGGCGCCCCTTCACCACAAATTTCTGTGATTGGAGGTCCTTTCGATAATCCTGGCAGGGTAGTGATCACCAGGGAGTACGCGGGCCCTTGGGATTCAGTCCAGTAGCGCACAGCAGGGCACGTACGCTGCGGCCATGACAGAGTCAGGGGCTTCGCGTTCAACGTGCGGCTTGGAGGCCCTAATGTTTCCTTCAAACCAGTCACCGAGATGGAACCTTGCATCTCCCTTCTCCCAGGGGGAGGGAGGAGTGTCTCCAGAGAGGCCCAGGGTCCCCGCCCCCAGCTGCCCTCTGCAGCCACCCCAGTCACGTGACCCACTCAAGAGGCAGTGGCGTGCCTGCCCAGGACTCAGACCGAGAAGGCCTGGCAAAGTCTGCCTTTGCGTTTGCAGAGTCCTTGGTGACCGTGTACAGCAGGAGACAGGAAATGCTGCCCTTCAGACAAATCCGGCCCCTGATGTCTGTTTTTCTAAATAAAGTTTTATTCTAACACAGCCAGGCCTATTGGTTTATATATTCGTTCTGTGGCTGCTTGTGGGTTATAACAGAAGGGCCGAGTACTTGTGACGGAGGCCATAGGGCCCCAAAGGGTAAGATATCTGCTCTCTGGCCCTTTCCAGAAAAGCTTGCCAAACCCTGATTTAAGAAGCCCATGTGCCACATGGAGAGGCCCAGTGGTTTCACGTACCGGTCACGGTGCCAGGGGACCGGTCCCAAGGAAGACAGGATGCCCCGCTGGCCCCAGGCAGCCCACAGAGCAGGGGGAGAGAAGGGCGGCTTTACGTCCCGGTGTTGGGTAACTGATTACACAGCAACTGATAACTGGAATCCCCCC
>NW_027529428.1:18706783-18708827 GCF_008692635.1 Crocuta crocuta | reverse complement strand
CTGCCCCCCTCCCCCCCCCCCCAGGATGATGGGGCTCCGGCTGTGAAATGGGATGAAAGGACAGAGTCCCGGCAAAGATCAGACACAGAGGCGTGGCTGGAAATTCATTCCCAGTGCTGTCCAATAGCAAAGGCCAAGTGGCCGCAGAGCTTTTCTGGAGAAATAGTGTAACTCATCATGAAAGCAACTCCGAAACCACACACTTCTGTTTCCTTCCCCTTGTACGTCATCCCCACTGTCAGCAACAGTTTGACCACACTTTACTTTGTGGGTTCTTGCCTTTTACATGGATCTTATCGTTACAAATGCAAGGTGGGTACCTGAAGGGTCCCCTGGGACGGGCACTCCTCCCCCTGACACAGAGAAGCCACTACGTATGGGTTTACAGGCAGGGGCTCCTCGCGCCCGGTTCTAGAATGTCTTCTTAAACAAGCCTGTCGCTGGAAACATCTCGAGCTTTAAAGAGACAAGGGCCACTATGAAAGCAGCCTCGGTTTCCCTGGTTGGCCCGCAAGTCCATCAGCTACACCTGTTCCTCAGCGAGGGGACAATCAGAACGTACTCTGCTCGTCGCATTTCCTCAACTGTGTCTGACAAGGCTCGGTGCCCTTTCCCTCCTGCTGCCAAAGTCGCTACTCACAGAGGCTAATGGAGGGGCGGGGGGTGGGGTGCACGGGGTGCCCCGTAGTCAGCGGGACTGCCCGCTGGGACAGCTGGCCCTTCCCCAGACGGGGGGTCAGCCGGGAGGCCCCAAGGACATGTGCACCCCACGGCCAGAACCACATGAACCGTGTTGTGTGGCAAAGGGGACTCTGTAGACACGACTAAGGTTACAGGCATTTTTTAGAATACTTATTTTGGAGAGAGACAGAGACAGAGCGTAAGCAGGGGCGGGGCAGAGAGAGGGAGACACAGAATCTGAAGCAGCTCCAGGGTCTGAGCTGGCAGCACGGAGCCCGACCTGGGGCTCAAACCCACGAACCGTGAGATCATGACCTGAGCTGAAGCTGGACACTTAACCGACTGAGCCCCCCGGGCGCCCCTAAGGTTACAGACTTTTCAGTGGAGAAGGCCCTGGACTTCTGGGAGGGCCCAACTCCATCACACACGCCCTGAGGGCCAGAAAGCTTTCTGGCTGGAGGCACGAAGGTGTGACAGAGACTGGGTCTGGAGAGGCCGGGGTAGCATGAGGAGGTGAGGGGCCCCCGGCCACAAGGAAGGGCCCGTGGACAAGGCGCTCCTGGGCTGGAGGGGGGCTCCGGGGGCACCGTCCCCCAAGCAAGGCTCGGCCGGCCCCTCTCCCCCGGGCCCCTCGGGCCCCACTGAAGGAAGTTCTGCTGCTCATCAGGCCGCTTCCTCCCGAGGAGACGCAGGGCGTCACATGAGCCCGCAGGCACCGATGCTTCTGTTCCGGGGAATGAGCGAGTTCTCTCAGGGAGGAGGAAACCGCCCCCTCTCACTGCACACCCACCCACAAAGCAATGCCTGTCTGCAATCACCTGCTCACAAGGTGTGCCGATGCTAGAAGTTTCCATCCTACGGCAAGTTAACCTCCCCGTGTTTAGTCACCAAGGTGGTGGCCACACCGTCACTGGAAGGCACGTAGGTCCCTTTTCCGGGGCCCAGGGGTGTTGTTGCCCAGGTAACCAAGAGGCCCTCGGACAGACTCAACCACACAGACGCTGTGGCCCCCGCCGCCCTCCCGGGCCCGGGCCCCGGCCCCGCGCGGCCCCTTCGTGCGTGCTCACTGGTGTTCCGCCCCGAGTCGGTCTCCCCCTCCCCCACTTGCTGCCGGACCGCGGGCCCCGGGTGGCCAGGGACAGGGGGCGGTAGGGGACAGGCACAGGCCTCCCACCCGCCTCCGGTGACATCGCTCGGTACTTAACAGCTCACAGAGACGCTGCCAGCCCGGCAGGTGTGACACGGATTTGGGGCCGGAGGCGGTGCGCGGAGGTCCCGCTGCCGCCGGGGCTGCAGAGCCAAACGGGGACCCGCGCTGGAGGGGCCTCACAGCCCTGCTCCGCTGGCTGGGCCCCCCGAATCC
>NW_027529428.1:18693571-18705374 GCF_008692635.1 Crocuta crocuta | reverse complement strand
CCCCCCCCCCCAGCTTCCTGGGAGCACAAGCAGCCGTGGAATTGATCTCTGCCCTCCTGGCGCACCCATCTTGCCGTGCTGCTGGGCCCTGTGTCTCTCCCTACGAGGCTGAGGGCAGGGGCCTCGCTGGCCCCTTCCTGGNCTGGTCCCCCCCCCCCAGCTTCCTGGGAGCACAAGCAGCCGTGGAATTGATCTCTGCCCTCCTGGCGCACCCATCTTGCCGTGCTGCTGGGCCCTGTGTCTCTCCCTACGAGGCTGAGGGCAGGGGCCTCGCTGGCCCCTTCCTGGAGCTCAGGCTGCCCGCCACAGCCTCCACCCCACCCCGGGGTCCCTCCGCTTCTACAGCGGGTCCTGGGAGGGCAGGATTTTCCCTCGTGGCTGGATTCACTCCAAGTCCTTCCTTCGGCCACAGAGACCTGGCAGCACAATGACACCCTGGGTGACCGTATAAAAGGAGGAAGATGTTCAACAAACAGGCCACGCCCCGCAGCGGGCACCACACGTGCTGCCAGCTCTCTGCCTGCGGGCAAGGCCCCCGTCACTGACCCGTCAGGCCAAGTCTGTCCAGCAGCCCGCGCAGGAAGGAGCCCAAGCAAGGCCGTGTTGTGCATGCCCGCGGGAAGGGAGCCCACTGGCCCCCCGTAGTGCACGGGGACCACAGAAGAGGGTGCGCGACACAAGGCGCCAGCGTGGAGACGGGAGGGCGGGACCCACGCTCTGAAGCCACAGCCCCGCTGTAGGAGCCAGGTGGTATATTTAGCAAAGCAGGATGTTTGTGGGCAAATCAACATTTTGCTGTAAATACAGTTTTGAGCTGAGGATGGCAGAGACGTCTGTAGCCTGGGTGTCGCCAAGAAAGCTGTCTTCCTAAAACGAGCTCACTGTGACCCTCGTTTCGAAGACACCCTTTATGCTGAGGGCTCGGTGCCTTCGTGATGAAGGGTGTCGTCAGGGGTCGGGGCCAGAGCCTGAGGAGCCTGGAGAAGTGTCTCCCTGGGTAGACCAGCAAGCCTGTTCCTCACATCTATGGGCTGTGCCCCCACTGGCCAACTGAGCCCCGGTGTCCGGCCAAGTCTTCTCGTGACCCACTGCCACCGCATACAGTCCCATGACTGGGGCTCACGACTCTTTAAGTCAAGAGCTCCAGGGGACGGCTGGCCCCACACTGGGCCTGACCAGAGGATGACTGCATGTACTTCAAGCCGTGCTGCGCACACGACACATCCACCTCACGCAGAAGGTGCTGCCCCATCTCCAGCCCTGCCTCTCCCCTACTTGTGCCAGACCGTACTTTGACTCATTCCACCTGTGCCCGGTGGACGAGAGCTGTGGTGAGGCGGCGCCGTGGCGGGGAGGACATGGGGTCACGTGTGAGGGAGGAAACGCACCGCACGAGCCTTCAGATCACTGCGCTTGCAGGGCAGACCCCAAGGGGAAGCACCCCACAAGCACTTCCCAGATTCCCAACCTGTGGGTTTGGGAGCAAGACTAAATGGCTGTTTTAAGCCGCTGAACTTGGAGTGGTTTCGTGGGGCAACAGATGGACCAAAATACCAGGATGTGAACCTCAGAGATGCTTCCCTGGGAGGCCTGATGGGAAAGTCTAGGAAGGCTTCCTGGGAGAAGTAGTAAGTATCTCAGGGGGTGAGACGGGGGTGGGTGGGATATTTCAGAAAGAGGAAACAGCCCGAGGGGAGGGCCAGCGGGGAGAGAGAGTTCCATTTTCCTGCGGATGCACAGCCTCTGGGACGACAGAGGGCAGATGCAGAAGATGTTGGCAGAGACGAGCCTTCTGCCAGAGACGTTCCGGAATCCGGGCTGGGCTGACCGCAGTGCGGACATGAAGGAGCCCCAGCCATCGCCCGGGGCCTCTAGGGGCAGAGCAGAAGCACCCTCGATGGCCCCGGGGCAGTGACAGCCCCTCTGCCGGCTCTGACTGACGGAGGCAACAGGCGTCTACACCAGCAGCCAGCGACCTGTCCAGGTGCCATCCTCTTCCGAGCGCTCCTTACGGGCTCATGGCTGCGAGTGGGGGACACTGGGGTCCCCGAGAAGGAGCACAGACCCCGCTCCAGGGCAGAAGACCGGGCGTCTCGAGGCACAGGCCCCGCTCAGCGGCCCGCCTGAGGCACGAGACCCGGGGGCCGCCCGCAGGCCAGGAGGAGAGCTAACTGGAATGCCAGCCCCCGCGTCTGAGCCCAGAGACCCGGGCCCTGTGGCCGGAGCAGCGCCGCCACGAGGGGTTGGGGGGAGGGGTCTGGATGGCCAACCTGGCCACCCGGGTGACGCACTGGGTTTGGAACCTGTAAGAGCCACACGTCTGGGCAAGGTGGGGGCCTGGGGGTCTAAGATGGAGCTCCCGCGTCGGGGGCCCCAGACGGGTTCCGGGAGCCCACGCCCCTAACGAGCTCCGCGGCGCATGAGCGCCGGCACTGCCCAGGCGCCCACCCAGAGCAGCCGGGACTTAGCGGCGTCTCCCTGAGGACGGCCCATCGTTTACCTGAATGCCAGCGATGGCTTGGAAACAGAAGGCCTTTCCCCAGCATGAAAGTGGGGAGGAGAATAGAATTATACCCCTTGTTCTAGGAAACGGGAACACGTTAAACGGTTTACAGGTGCGGTAGGGTCGCTGCTGCGCGCCAGTGTTCCATAGCTCACGACAGTCACAAGCTTAGCCGTGATCAGACGACACCTGCGTACTAACCCCCAGCCCTGCGGGCCACAAGTCCAGGCCGGCTGGCCAGCGGCTCTGCTTGACGCCTCACGAGGTGAGGTCAAGGCTCTTCTCGGCTCAAGGCTGTTGTCAGGAGGCACTGGGAAGAGTCACCTCCAGGCTCCTCCCTGCCTTGTAGCTGCAGACGGAACTCCCCTCTGTCTTGCTGGCTGCCAGCGGCGGGGGCGGGGCGCACTGCTCTCAGCAGCTAGAAGCCACTCTCAGGTCCGAGTCCCAAAGCCAGCAACACAGCCACAGACACAGACACCTCCCTCACGTCGCATCTCTAATGTGCCCTTCTGTGACCAGCCAGAGAAAACTCTCTGCTCTTAAAAGATTGCCATGAGTTTAGGCCACCCACAAAATCTCCCTATTTTCAGCTCATGATGCAAATGCCTTTGCTGTACTTTTTTTTTTTTTTTTTTTTGCTGTGAAGAGCTTCATTTATTTAAAAATTCCTCCTACTGGCGCACAATGGCCAGCAGAAGCCTTCGGTAATCTCCACTTGTGTCGCTTGCAATCATCGTGCTCAGGGTCTTTTGATACATCTGTTTGAACATCTGTTTTATTTGTACAAGATCAATCTCACTTCAAGTGACCACAATCCTGACCAGGGTAGAGTCATCTGTGCCGGCACCTTTCATAGAACAGTAGAGCCTCTCAGCAAAGAAGGCAGAGCGGTTCAGGGCACACTGCAAGATGGTCTTCAAACTACTTTCAACATTTCCGGAAAATTCACAGGCAACACTACTTAGCAAATCACGATTAGCCACCCTGGAATAAGCCTCCATGGTAGCTTTTAGCTGAGGAAAGCTTCTTGTGGCAAGAATCATGTTAAAGCAAGATTCATCTGTCCCCAGTCTCCCCTCACCAGCTTGATAGAGATGTTGAGCATCTTCCTGAGCCAACTGGTGGTTAACATTCTGGTTCTCATCACGATTTCCCTGGCACATGGATACAAGTAAACGTTCAAAATGTCCTGATGTATCTGATCTAATGTCCTTTGCAAGGTCTCGTCCAAATTCTGATTGGTAACATCTGACAATTTCTCAGATTTCCTGACTTGTTCTTGTGCACAAAATTTCCATCAATACACGTTCCTGAGTTCCTGCTCCCTTCATTGCATTCCGTAAACTCCAGGCATCATAATATGTAGGTGGCATGCATAGGGCAAGGATCAGTTCTTCCATATTTCCGCTTAGCTCTGATTTGAGATCTTTGATTAAATCCTTGCCATACATGGTCTTAAAAGCTGCTTTAATTTTTTGCCTCTGATCACTGGAACGGTTGGCCACAACATTCACAATCACCTGCTCGTCTGTCCCAAAACCCTTCATTGCTTTCCGAAGAATTTCTGCCTCTCTCATGGCCTCAAAGTTGGCAGCTGGTTGGATTGTACCTTGAGTTCCCTGAGTCATTGCGGGAGGCGGACTTGGGTAAGGACTTTGTCCTCCAGGATACGGAGAAGGCATCTGTCCTCCAGGAAAGCCACCAGGCAGTGGGGCCTGTGCTGGGCCACCACCATAAGGCTGTGAGGGTGGCTGTGGACAGCCAGAGAGGTCTGCTCCACCTGGGGGGCTCCAAATCCTTGGCCTGGAGGAGGGCGCCTGGGGGGCTCAGTCAATTGGGCGTCCGACTTCAGCTCAGGTCATGATCTCACGCTTAGTGGGTTCAAACCCCACGTCAGTCTTTGTGCTGACTGCCAACTCAGAGCCTGGAGCTGCTTCAGAGTCTGTGTCTCCCTCTCTCTCTGACCCTCTCCTGCTCACGCTGTCTCTTTCTCTCTCTCTCTCTCCAAGAAATAAAATATTAAAAAAAGAAAAAGGGGGCGCCTGGGTGGCTCAGTCGGTTAAGCATCCGATTTCGGCTCAGGTCGTGATCTCATGGTTTGTGGGTTCAAGCCCTGCATTGGGCTCTGTGCTGACAGCTCAGAGCGCGGAGCTGCTTCAGATTCTGCGTCTCCCTGTCTCTCTGCTCCTCCCTGCTCGTTCTCTATCTCTCAAAATAAAATAAAGGCATTAAAATTTTTTTTTAAAAATCAGAAATAAGCAAATTGAAAGCTTCTTCCTTGCCCATCTTGGACTGCTTCTATTTATAAAAAACAAAACAAAACAAAACAAAAACAAAAACACCCAGAGAGCCAGGTCATGGGACCCTCTTAGATTTCTGCACCACAAGCCAGAAATGGTGCCTTAGGGGAAAAACAAATTGCAGAGATTTTCTTCTAGGACTTCTATGTCTCTACATTTGTGTGCAGAGCAACGGAAGGGTTGTCGTCCCCCCCTCCCCATGCAAATGTGCAATTGTTTAAAAAACATCCACTTCCTTATTGAATTGAGTGGGCATCTTTGTTAAAAGTCAATTGACTACCTGTGTCTGGTTCTCTGTTATGTCCATCTGACTCGTGTATCCACACTACTTGATTCCTGTAGCTTTGTAGGAAATCTGGAACGCAAGGGGTGTCTGTCCTCCAACTTTTAAAAAATTGCTCGGGCTATTCTCCATCCTTTGTATGGTTGACCTTTGAGCAATGCGGGGGTTAGGGTTGACAGCCCCCTGTACAGAAATCTGCATAGCACTTTCGACGCCCCCAAAACATAACAGCTAATAACCAACTACTGATGAGAAGCATTACCATGATACTTAATTAACACAATATTTTGTATGTCATATGTATTATATACTGTGTTCTTACAATAAAGTAAGCCTGAGAAAAGAAAATGTTATTAAGGAAAACATAAAGAAGAGAAAATACATTTACAGGACTAGACTATGTCGGAAAAAATCTGCATCTCAGTGGACCCAGGCAGTTCAAACCTATGTTGTTCAAGGGTCAATTATATTGTCAAGTACAGTTTAGAATCAGGTTCTCAATTTCCACACAAAACCCTGCTGGGAATTTTAGTGGGACTGCACCGGATCTATAGATCAGTTTGAGGAGAGTATGTGCCTTCGTGCAAAGGAGCCTCTCAATTCAGGAACTTGGCACATTGCTCCACGCATTCAGGCCTTCTAAAACGTCTCTCTCAACAGTGCTCTGTCATTTCCCGTGAACAGGACTTGCACCTCGTTTGTTAAATGTATTTTTAACTATTTCATTTGCTGTTATAAAAGGAAGTTTTCAAAAATGTCATTACTCAATTGTTTGCTGCTAGCACATGCATGTGCAGTTTATTTTTGTATATTAGGCTGGTATCCTGCAACTTCTACCAGTGGCTTACTACTGGTAGATTCTGTGCGCTTTTCTGTGTAATCAGCCTGTGTTGAGACGGTTTTACTTCTTCCCTACCAATTATGTCTTTTACATCCTTTTCTTGTTTTACAGCCATAGTTCTTAGGGAGAGGACTATGGGCGATAAGAGGGAGCACGCCCTCTTATCTCGTTCCTGATCTTAGAGAGAAAGTATTCCATATTTTAACAGTAGGTACAGTATTGTGTTAACTCTAGGTTTTTCACAGATGCCCTTTCTCAGATAAAAAAAGAGTCCCTTTTTTTGCTTAATTTTCTAGAAAAAAAAAACAACTGCACAATCACAGTAAGAGATGTTAACCTTCCTCTGTCAGCAGTGTGTCAATCAGTTAGAAGTATCCGTACACACATAGTGGAACTGGGCACCACCGCTTACTTCAGCCTGATTGTTATTTCTACAGCGTTACACATTCTTTTCAGGCACACATAAAAACCTACACATGGCACAAGGCTCAAAAAATGCAGAAGGCCTTTTAGTATATGAAGCAGACTCTCTGACTTCAACCAAATTAAATTAGGAATCAGTAGCCAAATGATATCCAGGAAAGTCTCCAATATTTGGAAATTAAATGATACACTTCTAAATAACATGTGTTTCAAAAAAGGAAGTTGTAAATGGTTTAGAAAATATTTCAAGCCCAAGTGGTTGTGAAAATACATCATATCAAAATGGAGGGCCGTGAAGGCCATGGCTAAAGGGACCTCTATGGGTTTCAACGCCTCCGTTAGAAAAGAGGAAGGGTCTGAGATCAGTGATCTAAGGCTCTACCTCGAGAGCCTAAAACAGAAAGTAAACAAAGTAGGCACAAAGTAAGTGGAAGGAAAGAAATGATGAAGAGCAGAAATCAACAAAATAGAAAACAGACCTTGGCAAGATGGTCCAAAGCGGAATCCTTGTGTTTTCAAAGCCACAAAGTAGGTAAGCTCATACGCAGACTTATCAAGCAAATATTGCAACACAATATAAGCCATCGATGTCAAGCATAAAAGACTGGTTATCACTTGGGACAGGATCGATATTGATCACAAGCCAATTCTGTGAGTGACTTTGTACCAATCAGCCCGTTAACTTCATGAACTGGACAATTCCCACGAGAAGCTGGGATGAGCTCAAAGACAAAATGGAAGGAGTCCTATATTCATTAAAGATACTGAACTTATCATCATAAACCTTCCCACCAAGGAAACCCCAGGCCCCCTCAGGCTCATAGGTTAACCCCATCAGATGTTCACAGAAGTGATAACACCAGTGGGTGTACGGCAGAGAAAGAGGGAACACACCCCAGTGTGTTTCGAGGCAAGCATAACCTCAACACCAAAACATAACAAAACATTACCGAAAATGAAGGACTGTTTTTAAAGCACTAAAGTCAACAAGGCAGTGCTCCGGAGAGTCTCAGAGTTGGCCAGCCCCACTGCAACACAAATGAACCTGAGCCGATGAGAAGGAACTTCACGTCCTGATGTTGTAATATTAAATTTCATTCTACAATGTCCTTTGAGAGTGTGCCACATTGGGTAATAGAGCCTTTTTATTTTTTTTTTTAATATTTTAATGTATTTTTTAAATTTATTTTTGAGAGAGAAAGAGGGAGAGAGAATTGAGGAGAGGCAGAGAGAGAGGGAGATAGAGAATCCTAAGCAGGCTCTGCACCGACAGCACAGAGCCCAGTGTGGGGCTTAACCCCATGAATCATGTCATGTGATCATGACTTAAGCTGAAATCAAGAGTTGTACACTTAACTGATGGAGCCATCCAGGAGCCCCAAAGAATCTTTTTAAAAGAAAAATATGGTGTGCCTGGGTGGCTCCGTTGGTTAAGTGTCTGGCTATGGGTCAGGTCATGACCTCACAGTTCGTGAGTTCAAGCCCCATAATGAGATCTGCACTGACAGTGTGGCGTCTGCTTGGGATTCTCTCTCTCTCCCTCTCTCTGCCCCTCCCCAACTTGAGTGCATGCTCTCTCTCTGTCAAAATAAACTTAAAGAAAGACAAAAGAAAAAGAAAAACTCTGAGCAAAGAAACACAGAAAATCAAATTCCTGGCTTAGCAGAAACCCAACTACGGTACCTTGGACTTGGGAGAAACTGTGTTGGGAAGTGAACTATAGAAAATGACATGGAAAAGTCAAGAGGGAAATGGGCCTGTGCTCCCTTCAACTGGCGTGTCGTGCAGAATTTCTTACATGTGTGTTAGTGGATGCTTTGAAGCAAGTGGTGCAACTTCTGTTTTGACAGATGCTCCCAGTGTGGTTTCCGCTCTGTAGCTAAGTGACCTTCCTGCTCAGAAGATCCATGATGGTGAAACCTGAGGACTGTCTTACCTAGTTATTCAGAAGCGGCGTGTTACCCAGAACACCGGGCCCAGCGCCACAGGCGACTCCCGGGCCCGGGACGCCGCGGACGCGCAGCACCGGGCCTGCCCGGAGTCAGCATCAGGAGTCCCTCCCCAGACACAGGGACACAACAGCTGTGGAAAACCAAGAGGGGCCAGGTTTCCAGCTGAAAGTTCGGGACCCCGGTTCTGACGAGGGACGTGGCGGCTGGCCGCCTGCCGGCACCGGCGGTTGAGGAGGGCCTGGGAGTTTGTTCGCGGCTGGGAGGGCAAGACGCACGGGGCAGCGGGGGGCCGTCACCGCGGGGCCGGGGCCCGACGCCCGCTCCATGTCGGGAGCCCTGGCCGCGCTCGGACGATGCGGGCGTGCTCTCAGCAGTTCAGGCTCACTGTGTTCTACACAAGTGCTCGTCCGCACGGACCGGGTGTGATGCCGTTCTGGCCGCGGGCGCCGGGGGACCAGATGAGGTGTCCGATGGCACAACCGGCATTTAGAATAGGCTTGAACACGGGCAAAGCTGCCCCTCCAACTCCCGCTCGCCCACACCCCGCCTTCCCCGGGTCCCCGGGGGTGAGAGGGGCTGTGGTCTCGGTCAGGGTGCCTGGGGCGCACCCGAGCAGGTGGCTGGGGCCGGGACACGGCGGCACACGCAGCCCGCAGCCCCTCACCGGCACGGCCAGGGGTCCTCGACGGGAGGCGGGAGCCCAGAGGCCCAGCTCACCTCAAATCTCACGGGAGAGCTTGCAACTCGTGTGTTTTTCCGTGTCAGCCCCACGCTTCACTTGTGTGGTTACTCACACACGCCACCTGGAAATGACGCGGCTCTTTCTGCTCGTGCAGCCTCCGCAGTGAGCGCGCCGCGCCCCGGGCTCACACGGCCGCACGGCCACTGGCACGCGGCTCCATTTTCCACGACCGGGGTTTTATTTCACGAGGCTAACAGACTGCTACGCTGCCTGCCCCACGCCGGCCCCGCTTCCCTCCCATCTCCCAGGACGGTCAAAGGCCCGGGGGCTTCCGTGTGCTCTGTGATTTCCTGATAAACGCGCCTCGGGGGCTCGGCAGGCCTGCCCGCAGGTGTGTTTGCCGGGACTCCAGCGTGTTTGATTTCTGTGGCTTGGCAGGGAAATTTCCAAGCTGGGTGGATCCGGGGAAAGAGGGAACCAGACTCGGGTCCGGAGAAGGTCCGGTTGATACGGGCTCAGCGCAGCAGATGCCTGGGCAGCCGCGGGGGCCCAGCCAGAAAGACTCCGGATACATCTGCACGGCTCCGTGGGCAAGGCCCTGGGTGCATGACTCTCCCCCAGCGTCCCCTACCCCTTTCAGCCCTGGGCTAAACACCCCCAAGGGAAGGGAAAAGTGGGCCCTTTAGGGTGTCAAGTGGGTAAGAGAGGACAGGAAGCCAGTGACACCGGCCCGTGTCCGCAGCGCCCCACACCTGCATCACGCCCCCCGACAGCTCGGACTTGCCCTTTGACCCTTCCTACCCGTGGGCCTCCTGGACCCGCCAGGGACCTCAGGGTGGCTCTTGGACATGCCGTGGTGGCATTTCAGCTGAGCCCCTGCCACTCCCCAGGGTGTGTGGGGTGGGGACAGATGGAAGCTCAGTCCGCAGGGAAAGCTCTCTGTCACAAAGGGGAAGTCACTGGGCACAGCCCAAGGCTGATGGCTGTGGGAGAGCCATCTGGTCAGGCCGTAGCAGAGCCACTGAAATCACCATTATTCATCTAAAGTTATGAAGATAACATGAGCTGTGGGGGGAGGGGGGCAGGGGGTAAGGCAAGTGGTCACTCTGAGTCCCTGGGCTGGGGGGTGTCTCCGGCCTCTCTGACGCCACCTGAAATTCTCTGTGCTGGGCATCCCCCTCATCAGGGGCAACTGCGGCCTTCACCCTGACCCCCCGCAGCTGCCCCTCACCCCGGAGCAGGTGGACATCCCCACAGCGGGGAGACTGATGGCGGGGGCTGCAGGTGGTCCTCAAGGAGCTCAGAAGGGAGATCATTTTTAAGTTTATTTGTGAGGAGGGCTATAGGGTTTATCTCTCCTCAAAGTTTATCTTTGAGGAGAGAGAGAGAGAAAAAGAGAGAGAGAGCGAGGATCCAAAGCGGGCTTTGAGTGACAGCAGAGAGCCCAACGCGGGGCTTGAACTCACAAACAGTGAGATCATGACCTGAGCAGAAGGCGGACACTTAACTCACTGAGCCATCAGGCGCCCCTAGAAGGGCTCCCTAACCAGAGCTGGTCACAGCATGAGGGGGAAGAAGGGCCGAGAGGGAAGGCCGGTGGGCAGGCTGAGCCCCCACTCTTGCTGAGGACTCAGCGTGGACCCAGGGTCAGGCTGGTGACTTAACCACCCGGTGCTGGTCCCACTCGGGGCCTCTCCCACGCGTGCTGCCGCCCTGAGCTCACCGCCACTCGTTCTGTGTTCCTCCCGGGCACCTCCGCACTAGAGCCTGCTCTGCGTCCCTCACTCCGGCCACACTGGCGGGCGCGTCACTTCCCACAAGGCCCCACGCCGTCTGGAGGGCCAACCACACTCTGGAAGGAACCCGTGCCGCCTGGGGCCGGGTGGGCAGGGGTGCGGGAGCTCGGCCTGCTGCCCAGGAGTGGGCCGTGGGTGGCGTGCTCTGCTCTCTCTGCCTGGAGCCCCCCTCCCGGCACCTCTGCCCAGGGAATCAGCAGTGTGCTTCCAGGAGCTTCCCTCCTGTGGTCGCTGCAGAGGCCCCCAAAGGCGTCCACGTCCTCTCCCCAGAAGCTGTCAATGCCACCTTGTTGACGTGAGGGGCTAAGGGTCATCCAGGTGGGCGTCCCCACAGCGGGGAGACTGACGGAAGAAAATGAGGTGGTGGTGTGATCGCAGATTCCGGAAGCGGAGCCCGGGGCCCGTGCGTACAAGACCAGGCGGGAGCCAAGGGCCAGGGAGGGCGAGTGGCCTCTGGGCGCTGGGAGAGGAAGACACAGCTCCTCTCTTCCTCTCACAGAGGAAGACTCCCTCGTGTAGGGGGCCGTGTCCCTTCCCTGGCCATACTGTGTGGCCACAGCTCCGTGCCCCCCCCAGTGACCCCGGCCACCCTCTTGACGACAGCTGCTTGGGTCATCAGAGGTAAGAGCCTCGGCCAAGGACGAGCCACCAAAGTCCTTTCAGCTAGGAGCGGAGAGCACAGGGCCAGCCGTGGGTAACTTGCTAACCTGTGCGGGAGGCCCGGGCCCCGCCCCCCACCGCGGCCCAGCTTGCTCCCTACCGGGTCGGGCTCCGCCAGGCAGAGGGCGCCGGCTGGGTGCGTCCAAATTCAAACAGGCACGTGACGAGCTCCTCCCGGCCAGACGGACTTCACGTGCCTTCCTGGAGCTTCCCTCCGAACAAGGCAGGAAGGGAGGGTGTGCAGCAGGGGCTGGGCAGCCCGTCTGGGCTTCACCTTCCCACCCGCGTGGAGGACTCAGGCGCCTCGAGGCTCCAGCGGACCATCCTGCCCTGCAGCCCAGCGGGGTCGGGAGGCCGGTGCGC
>NW_027529428.1:18685937-18693498 GCF_008692635.1 Crocuta crocuta | reverse complement strand
TCCCGGCCCCCAGCCAGGGGCACATGAGGGCGCCCGGTGGCCGCACCCCCAGGGGCCATCCCGGGCTCTGGCCTCCAGCGGCCCCCTTCCACCACACGGCCCTGATCTCAGCTCCCACGCGATTTAGGATGGATCATAAGATCCACACGGCAGGCTTTTTAAAAATTGAGGTAACCAAAGGCCGAAAACCATTGGCCCGCAGGTGACAGGCGTTCAGTGACGGGTGTGGGGCTGACTTAGAGCTGAGTGAGACTGCGCGCAGAGGACTACTGGCTTCCAGATTTCCAGTGCTTCTCTATCTCACGTGCTAATTTGGCAAGTTACAGGTTTGAGTAGGTCGTAGATCATCTGTGGTTTTCTTGTTGTTGCTTGTGAAAAAGGGATCAGCTGTAAAACAAACCATCAAGGCCCAAGAATATATGACATTGTTCACAACGATGCTTGCATGTTTGCACAAGAGCAGGAGCCGTCGCACTCATAACTGCAGAAATGCAGGGGCGCCTGGGGGCTCCGGTCCTGACCTCACGGTTCGTGGGTTCGAGTCCCGTGTCGGGCTCTGTGCCGACAGCTCAGAGCCTGGAGCTGCTTCAGATTCTGTGTCTCCCTCTCTCTCTGCCCCTCCCTTTTGCTTGTGCTCTGCCTCTATCTCTCACAAATAAATAAAAATGTTAAAAATTTTTTAAAAAGATAATTGCAGATTAAAACCAGAAGAGCGCACTTCTCGAGGATGGGGCTGGCAGACGGCAGCAGCCACGTCCCCTCCTGTCGGGAGGTGGAGAATCGGGCCCCCGCCGTCAGGGGGAAGGCGACAGGAGGAATGGGGGCAAGCAGTCTGGCGGTACCTGGGAAAACTAAAACGGCGCCTCAACCCACGGCTGGCCCGACAGCAGGGACACCTCAGGACAAGCGAGTCGCCCACCAGCAGCGGAGCAGCGACGAGGAAGGGCGGCTCCCGGGGAGGACGCGGTCATGCGTGTTGGGAGGCGCGAGAGGGCTGGCCACAGGCCCTTCGGGAGAGCCTGAGCCTGCTGTTTCTGGGGCAAAGGTATGTGTTCACAGGCAGGTGTATGCGTGTGCGTGTGCATGTATGTGTGTGTCTGCTTCTGGGAGCCGGGCAGTAGTTGGAAAGGACCAGACAGCGTTACGGGTATGGTAACGGCACCGTGAATTATGCTGAATTGTGCCCTGCACTGGGCATTTGATTCATGCACTTAACCCTTATCACAACCCCGCAAGGGCCTTTCTAGTATTATCTCCACTTCACAGATCAGGAAACTGAGGCAGGGAGTAGCCAAGTGACCTCCCGGAGGCCCCACGGCTGGAGGGAAGCAAATCTGAACCCAGGAGACCTGGTTCCAATGTCCAGACCACACCCAGGGCCCCCGGGTGGCTCCATCAGTTAAGTGTCCCGACTCAGCTCAGGTCATGGTCTCAGATTCGTGACTTAGAGCCCCTCATTGGGCTCTGTGCTGATAGCTCGGAACCTGCTTGGGATTCTCTCTCCGTCTCTCTCTGCCCCTCCCCTGCTCACACTGACTCTGTCTCTCTCAAAAATAAATAAATAAATGTAAAAAAATGTATCAAAATCCAGGCTACACTCGTCTGGTCTGCAGCCATGCCCCAAAACATGAAAGACAAGGCAGAGTGTCGCACGTTTTCAGTGGCAGGAGTATGGATAATCTTTCCTTTCTTTTTGTCCTTCCAAAGGTATTTTATGTTTAAAGTTACTAGTTTAAAAAATCGCCTTCTTGCCCTCCTACNGCGGGAATAACACAGAGTTATGCAACCTGGCTTCATTTCACACGAGTTACCAGGCACCTGGAGACACTGACGAAATCCTCTCGGCCCAGAGCTGTCAAAAGTGGGTTTGAAGAACAGAAAGAATACACTCACCCACACCCTGACTTTACAACCTGTAGTTAACTAGGAAGAAGCCAGCTGGGTCTGGTTTCGTGACTTCCCACTGCCCACTGCGGTGTACAGTTCCCAGGATGCCGCTGGGCTTCTGCTGCCTTGTCTTCTCGTCGCCTCGTGCTCTAACTTTCAGGAGTTTTCTGTTCTCAGTGCCGCTTCCAAGCTGGCACGCGAATGTGCTCTGCGTAATTCACAGGACGCACTGAGTGTTCAAGCACCACTGCCGCGCCACAGCCACAAACATAAGCACGGGCGCGTCGACAGCTGCTCTGCCTCGCTCCCGCCCAGCCAGCCAACGGTGTCTCAAGTTCAGCAGGGCCACCTGCCCCGCCGCGTGCCCCGGCCCCGAGCCCTGCCTTATGTAATCAGACTCGCACACGCTGTCGGCCCTGGGTCTGAACAAAGGTGAACTGCGTGTCCCGCGGTGGTGGGCCCGGGGCGCCCTCCTGGAGAACTTGACCAGCAGCCAGCAAGAGCCCGGGAGATGCACTGCCTGTCCCCAAGGGCGCCCCCGGATGTGCCCACGGAACAGAGGGCAGTGCGGGGGGACGGGTGGGGGCTGGCACGTGTTCAGGCCACAGATAGAAGGACAAACCTACTCAGACAACGAGGGACCTCCTTGTACCCGCCGTGCGCCCTGTCTTGGCCCCACTCGGCATCGGCGGAGCCGTCTCCCGTCCCCAGGGCCTCTCCACGGCGCCTCTGACCAGTCCCGGCCCGGCCCCTGCACCCAGGCAGCAGCAGGGAAGGTAGCTGCCCAGACCCTCCCAAGGACAGGGCGCGGGACCCTCAGGAGGGCACTTCCCCGCAGTCTGTGGCCACAGCAATCGGCTGTCCAGTTTCAAGCGGGGAAGGGACAGGCACTGTGGGTTCAAGGACACCGCGTGTGCTCACAGCCCAGCACGTGCGGGCCCTGCTGGGCCTCGGCCGGCACTCCTGGTGGCCCCGCCGTGTGCCTGCCGGAAGCTTGCCTGGGGGTTCAGCAAGGTGCTTTCTTCTGACAAGTCCCCCATCTTCGGTGCCGGACACTTTGGCCCCACGGGCACAGCAGGCTGAGCCGGGCCTGGGCTGCCGGGACCACGGGACCCGGGGGGGCCGTCCTCACCTCACCGCTGCGGAGACGGTCATTGTTCCAGACTCGAAGGCCATCAGGACTTCCGCGGTCCACCTCACTTTGGTTTCGAAGTCTTGTGTTCCTTCTATTCTTTTCAAAACTCCACTCCCTTTAAGGACGATGAGTCTGGGACCTACCCTTGTTGATGGCATCCTTTTCAATGGTTTTGAAATATTTTCAAAGCTTTGATTCTTTGATGTGACTTTGGCTGTAAGCACGGTTCCGTGGGGTCAGAAACTCAAGCTGAAGTTCCCTGTGGTCTCAGAGCAGTGGGCTGGAAGCTGGGGGCACAGACCGCACTCGGGCCCGCCCCCCCAGGAGCCCAGAGCCCCGGCTGGCACAGTCTGCTGAGTGTGCGGCCAGGGATGGAGTGGGAGGTGGGCGGGCACTGCCATCCCGGCCCAGCCTTTGGGACAGACAGGTTAAATCAGATTAATTCACCAGCTAACAAACAAGACCCTGTGATGCTGGGCACCTTCCCAGAGCCTCTGGCATGTCTGGGCCTGGCAGTCAGCTGGGGCCCGCCGTCTGGGTCTGTGCTGATGGCCTCACGGACTTGGCCCAGCTTGCCCCTGCCCTTCCACCCCTTGGCACGTCCCTCGATCCTTTGTGTTCTGTGGTATGTCACCAACCCTGTCCCCGGAGAAATCATGCTTCTCCTAGCACACTCTGTGTGTGTGTGTGTGTGTGTGTGTGTGTGTGTTTAGTGTGTAGTGTGCATATGTGTGGTACATGGTGTGGGGGGTATGTGGGTGGTTGTGAGGTGTGTATGTTTGTATAAGTGGTGTGTGTGTGTGTGTGTGTGTGTGTGTGTGTGATGTGTGCCTGCATGAGGTGGGCACTGGGGCTGTTTCCATTCCTAGAGGGCGTGTGCAGGGTAAGCAGGATGGACACGGAGCGGAGACAGTTTCTGAGTGGACCCGAACCCCACTGCTGGGGAGCAGCCTGAGTTTGGGGTATCTGTGTTGGGGGCATGCTTCATCAACAGGCGGTGGTGCTGGCCAGAGCCCGTCCCACTCAGTGCAAGCCCGGCGGGGACCCTGCACTTGCCTGGGCCCTCAAGGTCCCAGTCAAACTGTGAGCCTTCAGAGGGATCCCAGAGACTTCCGGAAGAGGTTCCGTGTCCCCAGGCACGGAGTCCAGCCACCCCTGACCTGTCCAGGCTCCACCTGCCATGAGCATGAGTGTCATTTCATAGACATCCAGTTGGTACCAGGTACCTTCAGGAGGAGGCTCCCTAAAGCCCAGCCCACATCACGGCAGGCGTGAGAGTGCGGGAGGCCCCCCCAGCCGGCCCCCCCCTCCCCGGCCCGGGGGCCNCGTCCTACAGCCTCCACTCGGGCCCGGCCGCCCAGAGGCAGGGAGCGTCTCGTCGCTCACTTAGAGTCTCCAGAACCACAGATGGGAGTTTGTTGACACTGAGATTTAAGGCGACTCAATTACCGTCGTACTGAAAAAGCTTTCTCTAAAATAAGAAAGCACACGGATTCCTCAGCTCGCAGAAATTGCTGACAGCTTTGTTTTCCACCCGGCAGGAGTAAAAAGAAGCTGACAACTTATTTTTGCAGGTTATGCTCATTCAAGTCTATTTTTAGACCTTTTTCCTAAGTGAGCGCGCATCAGAATAGCATTCCGTTTGAGAATCGCCATCTGTTCTGAGCGGAGAGCCCCGGCTCGCGGGGTCTGGGGTGGGCGAGGCCCTCGCGGCTGTCCCCACGGACGAGAACAAAGGGGCATTTTGTGTCTCGGCTGTGTGAGGAGGGGACGTTCCCACAACGTCACAGGCAGTGAGCGCTGTAAGTGTCCATCAAACAGCTACTAATACATTTTATTTATACACCGAGCACCACGAGAAAATGCCCTTGGCTTTTAAAAATGGAGCTCAAATAATCCCTTGTATTTAAATAGATTTCTTATAAAAAGGCCATCCAACCTTATCTTGGCTGTTAAGATAAAAATTAACCTATGGAAAAAAAAAGCCACCGCAGAATGCTATAAAAGGCCCCTTCCCCTGCTTTCCGGTTGGTGATAACCGCTCCCTCCCCCTACAGCGCGTTCCTTCTAGAAGCTCAGAGAGAGGCCCCACCGGCTGGTGAGTCACACTCTTCTATGGAAATGCAGTTGGTGCATGACATACATCATGACAGGGGATTGACATATGAGTAACGGGCTGCAGGCGCCTTCTGGAAGCAGCATTCGCATGCGGTGCCCTGGGAGGGCCGGGGTGCCGGGCAAGCGGCCCCCGAGCCCACGGGCCTAACCCGCCCTCGTGCTCTGGCTATTTTTAGCCTCCACTAAACTTAGTTCACTCCACCCTCTCCAATAACCTAGATCTCCGTACCACTCTTCTCCTATGGGCCTAAGAACTCTGCAAGGAAGATTTAGGTGGTCGGTGCCAGGCATGTACGCTGCTACGGGGAGGTAATAAGCCCGTCCCAGGGAGCCCCCCGCCCCGGGCAGGACCCGGCAGGACTCAGAGACTGTGGCCAGCACATGCCGGCCGTGGCTGCGTCTCTGCGGAACTGCCCGGGGGCCCGGTCTGGGGGTGGTGCCCACCTTGGAGACCGTGTGACCTGCTGATGGCACAGCAAGGAAGCCCCCCTGCTGGTCGCTATTTCGGGCCTCTCTGAACGTTTTCCAAAATAATTGCCAAAAGGAAGCACGCTGTTCACACACACTCCCTCTCTCTGTCCCCTCCCCGAGCACACAGAGTCCTTCTCGGGGAAACAAGTACTAAAACAACCCTGGAGCGAAGCTGGACGGAGGGTCTGTAGCCCACGGCGGAGTTCACCTGAAACCCGGGGCCGACACGCCGTCTGATCAGGGCCGGATTCCAGGAAGCGGGTCTGCAGCGGGCGCTGGGGCAGGGACCTGCTTCCTGGGGCTCTGCCCGGGCCACAGGACGCCACCAGAGTCCGCAGCCACCCACGCCGCTGGCCTCCGGTGAAGCCGGAGTGTGGGAGGCGAGGGGTGACAGGGACCTGCCCGCAGCACCCGGACTCGGAAGGCTGGGCCCTCAGCAGCGCAGTCATGGCCGCCCTGTGGCCGGAGCCAGAGAAAGACCATCGAGGCAGGGCTCTGCCTCCTCTCCCCCTTTCTCGTTCCGCCGTTCACGGGAACGTTGGGCAACACTGGAGGCTAAGTCATCTTACCTCACCTCGGACAAAGGCGCAGCGTCGTGTATATCGTTCAGAAAAAAGAAACCCAAGCGTTCCCTTCCCTGAAGCGTTCTCTAGGGGACGCGGTGTGTTATTTAGGAAAAGTCGCCTGGCGTTCCCCGACCGTCCAGCAGGGGGCAGCCGGAGGCCTGGGCCCCGTGCAGGAGACGACCGGGCCTCCGGGTGCACACCGGCCGTCTGCAGCGGCCCTACACGAGAGGACTGGGCACCTCCTATCCCTGGAGAGGACAGAATGGAAAATCAGACACACGGCTTGGGTGGCGGCCTGAGGGGAACCAGCCTGCTCAACACGAGTCTTCCAAAGCTGTGCCACAGGCATTGGCTCAGCTGCTGACAAGCCCGAGTCCGAGGAGGCCCGCGATCGCCGAGGGCGGGTCCGAAGGTGAACAAGCGAGTGCACGGGTCGCCTAGAGACACAGGCGCAGAGACCTGCCCAGCGGCCCTGCACGCAGCTGGCGGCGGACGCCTCCTGCCTTGGCTTCTCCACTCTGAGCATGGGGTCCTCACCCCCAGTCACAGGGCCCAAGTCTTTCCCCAGGTACCGCCGGGTGGGGCGGAGGGAAGACCACCTTGCTGCGTGGGGGGAAGGCTGGAGGACGCAAGCTGGGCTCTGCCCAGGAGCAGGTCCCGAGAGGCAGAGCTGGCGGAAGACGGGACTGCCGGTCTAGCTGGCCCCAGAGCTGGCTGCTCGGCTGGGTCCCTCTTCTGGGCTTGTTTCCTTCAAGATGAGCTTGTGTTATGTGATGCAGGCCTTGGAGTCTTACCCTGAGCAGCCCCTCCCCACCCCACCGTAGGCGACCCCGCCCCGCGGGTGGGCTACACCCCGTGCCCCTCTGGCTAGCGTAGGTCCTTGCCGACAGGGCCGCGTGCTGGGCACGTCCGGGACCTCTCCAAGCCCTCTGGGTCCTGTTGCTCTAAGGCTGGCGCCACTAAGCCGAGGTCTAAAGAGAGCCGAGCGGCAAAGCCCTTCAATGCCTCCCAGCCCAGAGTCACAACTAGGAATTTGATCAGAATCACGTTGTTGCATGTGGGACAATGGCTGCTTCCCCTCACTCACCAGCCAGATGCGGCCGTAAGGGGTCCTCAGCCCACGACAAGTCCCAGGACCTCTACCACGGCCCCAACAAGAGCGAACCAGTGAGGCGTAAAGACCCCCGCAAAGCTCTCCCCGCCGATCCTTCAGGGAAATCCCATCCACAGGAGCCTGGAGGTGACAGTGGCTATAGCACGTCGGTCACCCGGGGACGTCTGACGTCCACTGTCACGTCCCTTTCTCTGACACGAGTATTTGGGGAGCAGAGAGCTCCCTGTGCTTCACACCCCCCCCCCCCCCCCCCCCCCGCCCCCCGCTCCC
>NW_027529428.1:18652465-18685899 GCF_008692635.1 Crocuta crocuta | reverse complement strand
GGTTTCCCCCTCACTGGCATGGCGTGCTGGGACGGCAGAGCGGCGTGGAGGCCACCGTCTGCCCGGTTCCGTGGAGCACAGCCTGGCCCCGAGCCGGGTGGACCAGCCCTAGGGCGATGGGCTGAGAGCTGGGCACAACTCTGCAGTGGCCCCAGGCAGACACTGGCATTTGTGGACCGCAGGGAGGGATGCCGTCACGTGACGGGCGCCAGGAGGGAAAGGATGGCAGCTTCGGTCAAGGTTGGCCATCATGGCTGCCATGAATTTTCCCACCAGCGCAGCAGCCCTCCCTTCTGATGGAACAGTCACCTCCAGTCACAGCGCCTACTCCCACAGCAACGGGGAGACCATATGATCTACTTGAGCCCGGCAGAGGCCTCTCCGGGAGGGGTCCGAGTTGGCGCTGAGTGAAGAGGGTTCCCCTTCCTCCCTGGCGGTGAGCCAGGCAGCAGGGAGCTGCCACTGGGGGAGGCTAGTCTATAAGACCAGTTCCAGGGCACGGAGCATCTCTGGATGAAGCCAGAGAACATGGGACAGGAAACGGAGCGTGTCCCTGCAGCCCCTGAGATGCCCTGGCTCCAGTAACATCCAAGGACGCCGCTCCCGGCGCACCCGGCTCCCGTGCGGCGAGTCACAAAGCTCCCTTCCGCCTAAGCTACTCCGGTTGATTTCCTGCCCCTCACAACTAAAGTCCTTTTACACCAAGCACTTTAGACTGCACTCCGCTGGTAAGATTTGAAAATCCTTAACAAGAGGCAGAGTGAAACTTTACCCTTTTAGCCCTTGGAAATCAGTAACAACCATCACACTAACTCTCCGCTGTGCACGGGCGTAGGAGAGTTCCGTCTCTCTGGCCCAAAAAATGTTTAATGAAAGCAACTCGAGTGTCGCCAATATTTAGTTCACAGGATGGGGCGCTGTAAAACAGATCTACGCTTTTTGCAGCAAGTTAGAATACATACGGGTAAAATTCAAATAGGAGTGCTCACGCACGGGCCAATCTCATGACACTCCTCAACACAACCAAACACAACAAGACAGGACAGAAACCTCTCCGATAGGTTTCTCCCGTTTCATTCAGTGGCTGTAAAGCAGTTGTAAACCACGTACACATTAAGAAGCCAAAACACATTTGGTTATTTCTGAAGCACATTAGTTTGAGGCTCTGTTTGAATCGTTCGTATTTGTGTGTTGAGAGTTATGTCACAAAGTTAATCATTCCCAGGATGCTTGCACTTGCGGTAATGAGAAACTTCTTGTGCAAGCGGCCATTAATCAGCGAGGGCAACATTGCATAATGTGCTCTGAGGCACGTGTCCGGGGATCAGAGCCCAGCGTTTCTGCCTCTTGCTGACCTTTTCCAAAGCAGAACTAGAGCCACGTGACGCGTGCTTCCTGCCAACAGTCACTTATTGCCAATAATTAAGTTGGATAATGTGGAGAAGTAGAAATAGACATTTTGGTTCCTTCAGAGTTTTAAAAAGAACTCTCTTTGAAGTCCTTGGTTTCTGGCTCCGTGTTGTGGCTGACTTGAATGCGTCTCTCTTGATCGTTATAAAAACTACCCATTAAAATGGAAATAAAATATTTTGCTAAGTGGTTCCTGGCACTTGTGTTAGAAACAATAGCCACAGCCCCATAATAAGATTATTTTATACGTAAGAAAAGCGAAGCAGAAAAATAAATCAAAGACGTTAGGAGCCAAAGACATACGCGTCATCCATCAAATCTCAGCCCATCATGTTTGATGTTCTTGAGCAATAGTGTTAGCGAGAAACTATTACTTAATCTTGCCAGTATTATCCAAAGAGGACACTTGTGAAATACTCAAGACAAATATGCTGTAATTGTTACACGAAGAAAGAGCCTGTGTAGCGTGAACTGCATTTGTGACATCCACACGGGCTCAAGTGGAGCAGACCGGTAATGAAGCCACGGCAACGACAATGGCTACTGTGTCCGAGGAGGTGTGGGGCTCCGCGGTGCCAACTTACTGTTTTCAATAGCACCTGAACCAAAGTTCTTCTGAAACTTAACCAAGGGCCAGTTATACATCCTAGCAGCCGACCAGAGCGTCTCTGGTCCCCTGGCCTATATTAGGAACAGTAACTCGTCAGATTTCATCTTTCTACTTTTCATTTAGTTTTTTTGCATTTTACAGAAGGACCTTTTCAAAAAAAAATTACAAAAAAAAAAAAAAAAAAGAAAGGACTCTCTCTTGGATTCCACTCCAGGAGCAAACTCTTACTGTACTTGAAATCCTGGCCCAGATGTGACAAGTTTGAATTAATAAACTGCTCTGTCATCATAGTGTTAATGTCCAACAGTGAGACATGGATTTCACTGCATGGAAGGAAAGTTTATACCAACTCCTAAAGCACAAAGCACATACGTGCTGGGATTCCAATAACTAACTCTTGATTTTTTAACAATCGAATTCTGCATTTGTGCATTGACTTGCTGGGACTTAGGGCTGTTCGCCTCGCCCCCGGTGGCTGAGTGTGCACAAATGCTCCAGGGACCAGGCCAGCATCATGGCCAGGAAGGGGCAGCCGCAGCCAGAAAAGCACATGCCTGTTTCTTGGGTCTGTGCTGAGAGCACACGTTTAAAAGACAGCACAGCAGTAAGCCCCGTACCTCTCTGACTGCAAATAAACTTTACATTTGGGAAGTAAGGTACATTAAATATTTAGGGCTGTAATAACAAATTGCATTATATTTATGAATAATTAATATTATAGTATTAGTATTAATGGTTAATATATTATAATTCTATTATGATTATTCAATAAACATCAGTGTTGAAGTACCAGAGTCAGGTGGCTACTCTGAACACCTTATTTATCAATAACATTCCTGATATATATGGTTGCGTTAAAATCAGCTGGCTGGGGGGGCTCCTGGGGGGCTCAGTCAGTTAAGTGTCCGGCTTCAGCTCAGGTGATAACCTCACAGTTCGTGGGTTTGAGCCCCGCATCAGGCTCTGTGCTGACAGCTCTGTGCCTCCCTCTCTTTGTACCCCTCCCTTACTCGTGCTCTGTCTCGCCCTGTCTCTCAAAAATAAATAAATGCTAAAAAAATGTTAAGAACTCAGCTGGTGGGGTGTGTAATGTCAGTGGGAAAGGTTCAGTGAGACCCTCCAAAACCTGCTTCTCCACATAAGCAGCCATTTTCAGTATGAACTTTTTTACAAACCCCTGAACATTAACCAAAAGCCTGCAACCACCTGATGAACATTTCTTCAGGAAAAATGGCTGAACCTCAGTAAGAACACCAAGCTGTGCGGAGGTTTAAGGTGCCATATGTCCACTCCACTTTTCCAAACTCCTTGAAAGCTAACAACCTCTAAGTCAGGGTGGCCCCTGCGCCAGCCACCACTGTGTCTTTTCTTAGAAATCTGTCATTATCTGGCCTGTCCAGCAGCTCCGTGGAGGCTCCATTACTGAGGAAAACCCTGCTCACAGGCTGTGTCTCTATTCGACCTGACTCAGAAGCCCCACACTGTGAGCTGCTTTTTCTATAGGGTGTTTGTGGAGACAATCGGTGCCAACAGCTTAGCATCAAAGTGACCCAAGGCAGTGATGGCAGCCAGTACAACGAAGACACTGGGGATGAGATGCCCACAGCGGGCTAGAAAAAGCTCTGCTGTGTTCCTAGGAGTCTAGAAGGCAGCGTGCACGTGCAGGGCTCTGCACACACCCAGGAAAGACCTGAGAAGGCCCTAGCTCTCCTCTCCGACTGACCCTGAGGCTCTGAAGGGAAAGGAAGGCTGAGGCAAGGTTGCCAACTGCCCAAGAAAGCACTGAAGGCGTGCCCCAACATGCACACAGTGCCCCTTCACAAGGCCTGGGGATTCGCTGCTTAAGGTAATTTGGGGGCGGGGGGAGGTCTCAGTCCAGTCATTAGCTGATCACTAAATTAAACAGAGACTTCAGGGACCACAAACAACAAAGAACACAGAATTATGTCAGACAAGTCAAGGCATAAACAAACAGCAACCACAGACCTGGGGTAGGAGAGGCAAGGACCTGACTTCTAGGGTTGCTGTGTTATTTTATTTTAAATACCTACTCAACAAACTATTGTGAGATGTGCAAAGAAACTAGAAAGTGTGACCCACACAAAGAAAAGAAGCAACCAATAGAAACTGTTCCTAAAAAAAAAAAACAAGACATTGAACTTACTAGAAATGGTTTTAAAACAGTGGTTTTAAATATTTTCAAAGAACTTAAGTATGAGAACAATGTCTCACAAAAAAAGGAATATAAATAAATAAAAATTGCAAAAGAGAACCAAAGACTAATTCTAAACTTGAAATTATATGAACTAAAACAAAAATTCACTAGTAGTCTCAAGAGCAGCTATGACATGGCAGAGGAATCCGTGAACTTGGAAGACATATAGGGTAGCAATGATCAAATCTGAAGAGTAGCAAGAAAGAAGTCAAAGGAAAATAAACAGAGTCTCAGAGGCCTGTGGGGTACCAGCAAGTGTACTAACATATGCATAATGGGGCATTCCAGAGGGAGAGGAGAGACAGGGGTAGAAAGAATATTTAAAGAGCTAATGGTCAAAGACTTCCAAAATTTGAAAAAAGACATGAATCTACACATCCAAAAAGCTCAATGAAATCTAAGCAGAATGAACTCAGAGATCCACACCAAGGCACATTATAATAAATTGCCAAAAGCCACCCAAAGAATTGTGAAAGCAGTGAGAGAGAACGACTTGTTATTCACAAAGGGCCCCCCACAAGAGTAACAGTAAATTTCTCATCAGAAACCACACAGACAGAAGGCAGTAAGTAGGATGATGTTCACAGTGCTGAAATAAAGACTGTCGGCCTCACAGTCTTCAGACCTAAAGTAAGAAGCAGATACCTAGCAAAATTTTCCTTCAAAAATGAAGAAAACATTAAGACGTTTCAAGGTAAATGAAACAGAAAATTTGTCACTAGGAAAACTTCCTTACAATAAACTCTGTAAAGGGATTGCTTAGGGTTGAAATGAAAGGATGCTACAGAGTAATTCAAACTCACTGGGGGAAAAAATCTAAGTGTACTATAAAGGTAATATATATAAAAACATCCTAAACGTATTTTTCATCTTTAACTTTTTTTCCCTCCAATCAGAACTAAAAGACAACTGCATAAAACGATAGTTACGAAACTGTTCTCCTGGACATATAACGCATACAGATTTAACTTACACGACAACGGCAGAGCCGTAGGGGAAAGGGACAAAGCTACACAGGAGCAAGTGAAAGATGTAAATCTTACCTGATCAGTAATTACATTAAATGTAAATAAAGGGCCAAACACTCTAGTCAAGAGGCAGAACGGACAGAATGAATTTTTAAAATATGATCCAACATCATATTGGATCATTTTTTGAACACAAAAACCCATTGTCAGGGTCCCCAGACCACCTTGAGGTCTAGTAATTCACTAGGAGGACCCGTGGCACTCAACATATAGATGATAATCAAAAGGATACGGAGCAAAGCAGCAAAGGAAAAGGTGGAGGGGGGGCTCTTGGGGGAGGCCAGCCGCAAGCTCCCAAGGGTCCTCTCTCAGTGGGGTAACAGATGAGCTTAATTCCTCCAGCAACAAGGTAAACCAGGTGTGGGAAGGGTCGCTAACATCTCATGAGAGGCTCAGAGCCCAGGGCCTCTGCTGGGGCTAGACGTGAGGCATACTCTGCTTGGCGAATATCCAAATCCCACATTCTGAAAAGGAAAGCGTAAGGCGCACGGTCTGTACGGTGCAGGCGTAACTCCTACCAGTTCTGGAACTGGTGGGAATTTCCCCAAAGCTAAGTTCCAAAAGCAGGCCAGGGGCCCACCTTGCAGCCAGTCCTTCCCAAGAGTAGCCATTCAGACCTGTCATGTTAATTCCACAAACACATCCAAACTTATGGGACACAAAGTTTGCTCAGAGAGACACGCACGTGGCAAATGCCCACAGGAAAGAGATCTCAAATCCAATAACCTAACATTCTACCTTGAGAAGTTAGGAAAATAAGAGGAAACTATAGCCAAAGTAAGTAGAAGTAAGGAAATAATAAAGATTAGAATAGAAATAAATGAAAAAGAGGATGGAAAAATAATAGAGGGAAAAAAACACACAACAAAAAGAAAAGTTGACTTGTTGAAAAGCAACAGAATGGGCAAACTGGGCTGGATGAACGAGCACAAACAGGAAGGAACCTGAAACACTGAAATCAGGAATGAGAGAGGGGAAGGTCGCTGCGGATCTTACGGAAATAAGGACCATGAAAAATTGTCTGTGAAATGACATAACCTACATGAAATTTAAAATTCCTAAAAAGAAACAAAAAACTGAAACAGACTCAAGAAGAAACAGAAGGTCTGTACTGAGGTGAAGTAATAAGAGGGTGAATCCACAGTCAAACATGTCCAACACAGGAAAGCCCCGGTCCCGATGGCTTCACCGATAAACTTTACCCATTATGGTAGAATTACCACCAATCTTACACAAATCCTTTATTTTAGAAAAAGAAGGGAATACTCCCTAAATCAATCGTTCTGAGAAACCAGGACTACCTGATACCCAAATCAAGGAAAGACATCACAAGAAAGAAAATGACGCAATAATATTCCTCCTAAACTTAAACCATAAATCCTGAACAAAATACTAGTAAGCCACATCCAGCAAAAAGGAAAATACACTATGGCCAAGCAATTTATCCTAGGACTGCAAGGCTGGTCTAATATCTAAAAACCAATTAATATAGGGGCACCTGGGTGGCTAAGTAGGTTAAGCATCTGGCTTCGGCTCAGGTCATGATCTCATAGCTCATGGGTTTGAGCCCCACGTCGGGCTCTGTGCTGGCAGCTCAGAGCCTGGAGCTGTTTCGGATTCTGTCTCCCTCTCTCTCTCTCTCTCTGCCCCTTCCCTGCTCATGTTTTCTCTCTTCCTCCCTCTCTCTCTCTCTCTCTCTCAAAAATAAACATTGAAAACATTTTTAAATAAAAATCAATTAATGTAATGAGCATATCAGAATAAAAACAACAACTGCACGATCAAATCACAATAAGGATAGACAATGGAGTAGAATTAAGAGTTTAGAAATAAATCTGTTACCAAGATAATACAAGAGAAGGAAGAATTATTTTTCAACAAACAGTGCTGGGACAACTGGGTTTACACATGCAAAAGGAGAAAGTTGGACCCCACCTCATACCATCTATAAAAATTAACTGAAATGGATCAAAAACCTAAACGTAAAAGCTAAAAACTATAAAGCGCTTAGACAAATACACATCTTTATCACCTTGGCTTAGGGAATGGTTTCTTAGATAGGACACCAAAACACAATCCACATAAACTTGACTTCATCAAAACTTAAAACTTCAGTGCTTCAAAGGACACCATCACAAAAGTGAAAAGACAGCCCACAGGAGGAAAGATTTATAAATCATGTACTCAATAAGATATCTGTATCCAGAATGACTTGTATCCAGAAGAAAGAACAGTTACAACTCAATAATAATATGGGAACCTAATTAAAACTGGTCAGAAGGGTTGAATGGACACTTGTCCAAAAGAGATACAAATAGCCAACAAGCACATGCAAAGGTCTTGAACACCATTAGTCATTAGGGAAATGCAAATCGCAAGCACTGTGAGGTACCACTTCACACCTACTGGGTGGCTATAATCAAAATGAAAGCCAGTGACAATGGGGTGGGCACCTGGGTGGCTCAGTCTGTTGAGCGACTGACTCTTGATTTCGGCTCAGGCCATGACCCCCGGGCTGTGGGATCGAGCCCTGCGTCAAGCTCCATGCTGATCTTCAGATTCTCTCTCTCTCTCCCTCTGCCCCTTCTCCTGGCTCACTTTCTCTCCACCTCATGAATAAAATTTTTTTAAAAATCTAAAAAAGGGGCAATGACAAGTGCTGATGAAGATGCTGAGAAATTAGAACCTTTGTGGATTGCCGATGGGATTGTAACATGGTGCAAATACTTTGGAAACCAGTTTAGCAGTTACACATAAAGTTGCTGTATGACCCCCTGCTTCCTGTCCTGGGTGAACACCCCGGAGACACGGTAATATGGCCCCACACAAACACCATACATGCATGTCCACAGCAGCAGCATTTCTTTCTTTTTTTTTTTTTTAATTTTTTTTTAATGTTTTATTTATTTCTAGGAGAGAGAGAGACAGCGCGAGCAGGGGAGGGTCAGAGAGAGAGGGAGACACAGAATCTGAAGCAGGGTCCAGGCTCTGAGCTGGCAATCAGCACAGAGCCCGACGCGGGGCTCGAACCCACGAACCGCGAGATCATGACCTAAGCGAAAGTCGGACGCTTAACCGACTAAGCCACCCAGGTGCCCCAGCAGCAGCATTTCTAAGAGCCAAAGAGTGGAAACAACCGAAAAGTTCATCAACTGACGAGTGGATACACATAATGTGGCATGTCCACACAATGGGATATTTTCAGCCATAAAAAGGAAGAAGTAGCAATGCCTACAGCACCATGCATGAACCTTGGAAACACTAAGCTGAGTGAAAAAAGCCAGACATCAAAGGTTTCGTATTGTATAAACCTATTTGGATGACACGTCTAAAACAGGCGAATCCAGACGCAGAAAGTAGCTGAGTGCCTGCCCGAAGTTGCCGGGGACGGAGAGACGCTAACGAGCACAGAGCTGCTCTGGGGGTGGATGAAAATCTCCCGGCATTAAGTAGTGGCCAAGGCCGCACACCTCTGTGCATAAACTAAGACCGCTGAACTGTACGGGGTAAAGGGTGACTCTTGTGGGGTGTAAATTATATAAAAAATAAACAAAACAGGATCCCCACAAAACCCACAAAGGCGTCTTGTCCTTCAATTCTGATGTCAGGGCTCCAAACCCAGAGCCAATTCACAAGTTACGAAATAGAGCCCCAAAGGCCTCCTCCGGGTTCACTCCCAGGAGCCAGCAGCTTCGGAGAGCTCTGCTCTCGTGAGCGACAAATAGAGCAGAGGTCTTTTTCTTACACGTGTGCCCTTTATTCTGCCCCTGCTGGCCACGGGCCACGGGAGATGGGAACCCATCTGTCCCAGGCCAGGACTCAGCAACTTTTCCTGGTTCCCTTGACCACGACTCTCCTCCTCACGTTCACTTCCCAAGACTAGCTTATCCTTGGGGGGAAATGGATACAATTAAAACTGTCAGTTCTGTTGAGTCGTACAGGAAATCCAACACAAATTTTCCTATAGCTACCTTCAAACATTATTTTTTAAAGCATATCGATTTCAAGAGCGAGAGAGAGCGTGTAAGGGAGGAGCAGAGAAAGAGGGAGCGAGAACCCCAAGCAGGCTCTGCGGCNGTGTCTTGTAGTTTTAAAGCACGCAGCCTAGGGCCGCTTGTGAGCAAGGTCTGAGTTTCAGAGAAAGTGTGTTTCAGCAAAGCGTTAACAGACAACGCGAAAGAAATGTGAGTCAGTGCAGGCGCGGCCGTGAGGAGTTTGCACTTCCCTGGCCGCCGACCCGCACTCACTTTCTATAAACTGCACAAAGGTTTCATTCAACTCGGTTCAGAGGCTGCAAGTGAAAGTGACCCGACTCTTTCCGGAAAGGTCAGGAAAGTGCACTTGCCCGTCTTCAAATTCCTCTGAACCCTTTGCCTATGAACATGACCGCGACAGAGCCCGGGCCCAAGCCGTCAGGGGAGGCCACGGCGATTTCACTACGACCCCCGGCAGTGCTCGATCCCAGCCCGCGCCACGGGTTCGCTGCATGGGGTGAACACTTCGCACGGCGGTCCTCTGGGCCGTGCCTTAGGGCTGCATCTTGGCCGTGAGGCGGGGGCGGGGACCCCGAGGCCAGCCTNTCCCCAGCCTTCAACACTGGCGCTGTACCCATGGCATTTGGGCACAAGCGTTGCTTTTCTTGAAAGCCTGCAGGGACCACTGCTGGGGGGCCCGAGCCTGCTGGGCACGGCCCACCCTGGGCAGAGGGCTGTTTCCTGTGCCTCTTCCGAGCCAGCCCACCAGTGAGCAGCACTGGGCAGCCGCAGGCCTCCCAGGTCCTCAGCCTGTGTCAGGGCGGAAGGGGCACCCTCGGGGTGACTCCGGGGACACAGCACGGCCAAGGTGGGAGAGCTGCCCTCTGCCCCGCCTCGCACTCCTACGGCGCTGCCAGGGCTGCCCACCTGCTTCAGCCTCAGCAGCAGGGGGGCAGCTCCCGGACGGGGGGAGCCCACGCAGCTTCCCCTCCCGGCCGCGGTCCCCAGGCTCGTGCGTGGACGGCGCAGAGCTGCCAGAAGTGTCACCGGGGCCGGCGTCACACCGTGGGTCCACCAGCTGTCCCTGACTCCTCTTTTCCAGGGCGAACCCCCTTCCCGGCCCCAGCACAGCTCTTCTGAAACAGGGACAAGGCGCCACCACACCTGAGGAAGACGTTCCCACTTCCGAAGCCCCCCGCGCAGACACGCGGTCAGCCAGTCCCTGCACCTGGTCGTGAGCGCCGGGAACACGCCTCGACAAGCCAACCAGCAGGCTCAGGCGGATGCGATGCTTCGCCCGCGGTGGGTCTCCCCACCGATTTCAGAAGCAGCCGGGTCAGAGGGCTCCTGGGGGCTCCCTAGAAAAGCAGAGTGCGCCTGTGGCCCACCGGAACGGCGACGTTAGAGCCGAGCGCGGGGCTCCGGGGGGAGTGCGAGTGCACAACAGAGCAAGGGGCTCACCATGCTGCTCAAGTCCGGGGTGCTCTGGAGGCGCACAGGCTTCCTTTCTGGGTGAGTGTCATCACAAACCACGCGTCCTCAAACTCACACTCCCGTAGCCCGTTAAGGTAGGCGACGGCCCGCTCTCAGCCGCCGCGGCCGGCCCCGTGTCCCCCAGGGTGCAGCGGTGAGACCTGGGGGCCACCGCTCCAGCCTCTGCCTTCTCAGCCTGCCAAGGGACACACCCATTCCCTAGGGCTTCTGGGTGCTGGCTGTGGACACGCAGCTACGGCACCCGGTGGACCGGCGGCGTAGAGCGGTCACACTGCCCACTTGGTCATCAGACCGTTTGACACACACTCGCTCAGGGCCTCCCCAGTCACGAGAAGAGTGGGGAGCCAGTCGGGGCAGAAGCTGATGCACACGGGCCCCAGCGCCTTCGGCTGCTTTCAGGCTGACCAGGGCTGACAGGTCAACAGCCCCCCGGGGGTAGGGGTGGCTTCGGACCCCACTGCCCTCCGCACTCGCTCTGGGCTCCAGGTTCTGCCTGCAGAGTCACCTGGAACTCTCTCTGGGGTGCCGTGGAGAGCAAGCCCAGCACGGCCACACCACAGGCGTCTGGGGCCTGACTCGCAGTGGACATTAATCCTAACAACCAGCGCGAATTCCCTCATCTCGTCCGTATTCACGTCTGCAGTGATCTCGTCAATGTTCCCTCCACCAAAGCAGGCTACGCGGACTTGAAAAGGGGACAGACGTGCTGCGGGCTGGGCACACTCTGCTGCCCACAGGGGACAGACCGCTCACGGAGGGCGGCCTCCTCCTACCTTGTCTCCTTGGCCTCGCGCTGCAGGGCGGGATCAGGCGGCTGGCCCCGACGGCTCGAGCTACGCACCTTGGGCTGTCCTTGGCGTCGACTCCCCCGTCGGGCGCCCTGATTTCTCACTGCCTTGAGAACACACCTGAAAAACAGATGCCCCACACCACATGCTTGAGGCCGCGGAGCCTGCCTGCCCTCCAAGGGTCTGAGCGGCGGGGTTGGGGGGTTTCCCAAAGCCCAGGACTAGGAAGGTCCAAAGGGATGGTGGGTTTTCAGGGCCTGAGACCCCCAGGTACTTTGTTCAATCCCGAACACCCCAAACTCCCCCAAACACAGTCTGTAGCCTGTGTCATTGATGAGGAAAAGTGGCTCCCATTTTACCACAATATTATCAAGGAATTTTAAAATGCTGTATTTCTTCTTTGGGGGCAAATGTACAGTTATTCTTTCATATAAGAAAATGATTTCATTGCCGTTTTGATAAAGCCCAATAACGCTGACCTCCACATATGTCAGTAGTTAACTCAGCGGGTGCACGAGGAAATACAATGGCAGGATTGGACACTAGAAAACGTCGGTCTGGCAGGAGTTTAGGACCCCAGATTGGAGCGAGTGAAGGACGTCTCACCAGAGAGAACTGTGGTCAAGTGACACAAAGGGGGAACGGCCGGCCAGCAGCAGGCCCAGGAGACACGTGTGTCTCCCATGCCGCACGCCACCCGTGGGTGACTCCCCGCTCCTCGGCGCCGCCCAGCTACACAGCTCTAAGAAAAGTGGCCAGAAAAGTGACACTCGGTGACAAGCCAGTTTTTTTGACAGCCGGAGAGGAGGGATAAAAACAGACTAGAACCGTCTATTTTTTATTGAAAGCAACATGAACTTGAAATGATTCATTAACTCATAAATGGGTCGAGACAATCTCGTGTTTTCTTTGGGCCATTATTGCAACTCTCCTGTCTGAGAGCCTCTGTGACTCGCGCTGAGGCCTCTACTTTCCAGAAGGTTATGGATTAGCCAGCACGAGCGCTCTTCAAGACCAGGGGGTCTCCTGCTCGGAGATGATGTGACCCGGGGCTGTGCTCGGACAACCACCCTCCGCTCGGTCGTCCTCATGGTCTGCAGGACATTGGGGACGTGGCTCTGGACTAAGGCCGGCAAACGCTCTGCGTGGAGGACACGTGGGCAGCAGCTGGCCCCACAGGGGCGGCCCCCTCCCCGAGGGGCCACCAGACCCGCGCACGGCATCAGTACCACCCCTGGCTCTGCTGACGGAAAGACCGCGGGAAAGACAACTACGCAGACGAGCGGGCACCTTCCCCTCATCCGGATCCGTGAGCCCGTGACGTCTGCGGTCACAGCGGGAGGAGGCCTTTGCTTTCCGATCCGCTCCAGGGACTTCATCAGAACTTGCAGGAAATTAAACGCTGCTCCATCAGCACCAGGCTATGCGTCCGTGGGGAGAGACCTGTCACTCGGCACACGCTTAATATTTTCCCCATTAACGTAATTATTTCCCGCTCCGCGAAGATGGAGCGGCATTTGAACGTGTCACAGACCGAACATTAAGGCCCTGAAATCTTAAGAAAATGAGGAACAGCGCTTTACTTGCAAATTAATCCGTGTGAAGCGAGCGCCACAAGTTTATCAGGAAACAAAGCACGCGTCCCGCCGCATATAATCGCCAGGNTCAAGGCCGTTCAAATGGAGATGGAGAGTTCAGTTTTGGAAAGTAAGTAATAATAATAATAATAAAACTTTCAGGGATTTTAAAAATTCAAAGTGGGTGTGCTTTCCAAGAGCAAGGAAGCGCTGGAGCTGAGCGGGACATGCACGGGACAGGCCGTTGCCCACGTGCTCAGCTGCACTTCACAGCAACAGAGCACAGGTGCGGGGCTGGGGGTACGGCGGGACACCCCCACGGCTCACCGGCAATGGGGTGCCTGTCCCGGGAAAGCAGGGCGTCCCCAGTGCTGCCAGACTCAGCCCCAGACACAGCCTCAGAAGGCAGCCTCGTTTGGTAACATACAGAATAAAGCTAGCGGGAGTCCCTTTAAGGAGCTAGAATGTTCCCCCCGCACTGCACACCCAATTCTACAGCTCACTGTGCCCCGCACGCCTGGTACCTGCCACCCCACAGGCAAGTGTGCTCGGACGTGCCCCCCACCCCCTCCATGTCTACGCACTTTGCCTGGCCAGGGTGAGAAGAGGGAGATGGGGTGGCTGTGTTCACCTCTTTCCTCACTGAAGCCAGGTGCGAGAGCCGGGGCGGGAAACACGCATACTCCACGGCCCCGGGCCATTAGGGCAGCCTGGCCCTCACAGCACCCCTCTCTCCCCCCGCCAGGCTGGGGGGCCGGGCGCTTGCGGGTGGTCGTTCACGCACGCCAGCTCCGGGCCTCCGGTGCACCTCACAAGGCCCTGGGCCCCCATCTCTGACCGGGTTACCTTCCCACCGTCCACACTGCAGCCAAGACTAGAGAGGTCACCTGACAGAATCGGCGTGGAAGGGTGGCTTCCTCTAAAAACTAACACACAAGGATCTTTTCAATTCAAAAAGAATGGGGTAAGAGAGAAATTCCCAAGTTTCTTTCACCAATTTTATTTATATTTGGTAATTTTCACTCAGAGAACCTAAGCATTCCTCTTCCAGTCGGAGATGCATGTACGTGTGCATATGTATACATTCCCTTAGAAACTTTATTTGGTATAACTTCACATTTTTGGTATATAGAAATAATTTTATTTCGTATTGCAGCACAGTAGACATATAACCAATATTATTTCCTAGAGTGTGCAATATATAAATTATTCACATTAAAAAATTAAGAACAGAAAGCCTTGTATGCAGGAAATATTTAAAAATGTGTACCTAACTTTGAATCGGTTTCTGATGGTACAGACTACTAGCTTTAGAAATGTGAATGAACATGACATGAAACATATTTGGACAGAGTACATAGATGGGTCCACTCCAGACGCCTAATCCGCTCTAAGTAGGACTCGCTCTTCACTTTGGTCAGTGGGATTCCAGGTGCTGAGGCAAATGTGGATCTGAAAGATACTTCCAGAAGTACATGTCTTACACTGGCATTTGAAAGATTTGTTTCTTCTATTCTCCTTTATAGCGAGGGGACCTTTTCTCTTTAAAAGCAAGAAGACCTTCAAGCCTGTCTTTTGTTGAAATAGTCTAGAGAGACAAAACATTATGTTACCTAAACCAGAAAGTAAAAACAACTGAAAACGTTTAACAAGCTTTATTTTAAAACAACACAAACAACAACAGCAAACTAACCAGAAGATGATTTAAAATTTGAATTCCACTAATCATTTGAAGAATTCTGTTAACCAAATTTACTGTTCTAAATTTGAACAACACACTTGCTTATTTTTATTGGGACTGCACTGAATCTATTAATAAACTTTGGAAGAAGTGATTTCTTCATAATATTGAGTCTTCCTATCCATGAACGTGGGATATCTATTTACTTAGATCTTGATTTCTTTCACTGGTTTTGTGAAAACCTATAAATCTTATACTTTCTTTTAGATTTATATTTAAGTATTTTGCACTTTTTTGTGCTAAGGTAAATGAGGCTATGTTTTTAATTTCAAACTCTATTTCTTCATTGCTGGTATACAGGGAAGCAGCTGACATTGCTTATTAACCTTGTAGCACGCAACCTTGGTCTAACTGCGTATTACTGTTTTGTTTTTGTTGATTCTTTGGGATGTTCCACATGGACAATAATGTCTTCTACGAAGTTTTGTTTCTTCCTTCCCAATCTGTACATATTTATTTCCTTTTCCTGTCTTACTATATTAGCTAGGATTTCTAGCAGATACTCAAGTGGACAAGTGAGAGGGATGCCCTTGCCTTGTTCTTGGTCATTCAACATGATGTTAGTTAGCTGTAGGTTCTTTTGTAGAAGTTCTTATCAAGTGAGGAAGCTCCTGCCTAATCATAGTCTGCTGAGTTTTCACTACACACGGGTGCTGGATTTTGTCAAATGCTTTTTCTGGATCTGTTGATATGATCACCTGATTTTCCTGTTTAGCCTGTTGATGTGATGGATTACAGTGATTTCAGTGCTAAACCTGGCTTGCATATCTAGAAAATAAATCTCCTTTGGTTGTGGCATATAATTGTTTTTATACATTGTTGGATTCGATTTGCTAATATTTTGTCGAGAATTTTTACATCTACATTCAGGAGAGACAATGGTCTGTGGTTTTCCTTCCTTGCAATGTTGGGTTTTGATATCAGGTAATACTGGCCTTGGAATGAATTAGGAAGCGTTGCTTCTGCTTCTATCTTCTAGAAAAGATCATTAAAAACTGATATAATTTCTTCCTTAAATGTTTCAGAGAATTCAATCGAGAAACTGGGTCTGGTGCTTCCTATTCTGGAAATTTATTAATTACTGATTTAATTTCTTTAATAAGCATAGGGTTGTTTAGATTATCAGTTTCTCCTCATGTGAGTTTTCATATGTTGTGTTTTCCAAGGAAGTGTCCATCTCATCTAGGTTGTCTGATCTGTGGGCACAAGAGTGGTTCACAGTATTCCTTTATTATTCTCTCAATGTCCATGGGATCACTAGGGATGGCCTTGCGTGTATTTCTGATTTGGGTAATTTTTATTTTCTCTTTTCCTTGGTTGGCCTGCCTAGAAGTTTATCAATTTTATAGATCTTTACAAAGAACCAATTTTTTGTTTTGTTTGTTTTTTCCCTTCTGTTTTTCTATTTTCACTTCCATTGATTTCTGTTCTAAAGCTTATTATTCCTTTTCTTCTATGTACTTTAAATTCTTTTTGCTCTCCTTTTTCTACTTTCCTGAAGTGCAAAGTTATTGTTAATTTTAGATCTTTCTTCTCTACTTTATGCATTCAATGCTAAAATGCTGTTATAAAGAGTGTTTTCGATAAATTCCCACAAAGTCTGATACTACATTTTCATTTCGACTTAATTCAAAATATTTTTTGTTAATTCCTCTGGAGACTTCTTTAACACATGTGTTATTTAGAAGTATGTTGTTTAACTTGCATTAAAAAGATCAATCCCACCATTAATAGATGGGATCTCCCGGCTATCCTGTTGTGATTTGTAGTTTAATTCCACTGTAGTCTGACGGAATGCTTCCTGTGGTTACTGTTCCCTCACATTTCACAAGGTGTGATCTGTGGCCAAATATACTTTACAAATTGTTCTTCAGACGCTAAGGTGGCCCCTTTGTAAGTGTGTGACTTACTTCACTTCATGGTGTATGCTCAACAACAACAGGTGGCAATTTATACCCAGAGGCCAGGCACAGAGGGACACTCTATCTGTCCCTCCTAGTTTATGACACTGCCATGATTAAATGGGAGGCGAAGCAATTTCCAATTTTCACAAAAGGTACAACAAAATTCTTTTCTTAATTTAGATGCCCTACATGAAGTTATGTCATTTAGGAAAGAAAGAAAGAAAGAAAGAAGACAGGGAGATTTGTTCCTTTCCACAAAGCCCTACTACTTTCTGTATGGAAGAGAAAACTGTACCCAGTGAGTTCAGGAATTGTCAGTGGGCAGGAGGGAAGGCTCAGAACCGAGTCTCACAAACTGATGTTCCCCAGCAGGCCCGTGTGCACTCCACTGCCCATCTCCTGCCTGTCTATACAGGACTGAGGGTTCAAATCCACACCATAAAATACAACACAGGCCAGAGAGACAGCTACAGTACAAATGGTACTAACTTATTTAAGAGTTTTTAAAACTACTTAGACAAGAGACATCAGTACATGGAACAGAATCAGTGATAAGAGCTGGGAAAGGTCAAATAGCAAAAACAACTAATTTCAACCCATCTGTATGATTTTCAAAGAGGCCTGAGTGTAATCTTATTCAGAGAGATAACTGATCTGACTCATACAGAAGGTAAAGGTCATCTGTGAGAGGTGTCCTCACTGAATTAGTGGTTGTAGTACATACCTGAGCATAACAAGCTTCTTCTATGGCTAATCCTGTTACTAAATCAACCTGAGAATAAAAACATAAGTAATTTCAGCAGGAATTATTTTTTAGGATCTGGAACACTCAATATAAATTCAAAGTAGTAACGCTTCTCCAAAAGAAAAGAATTGCTGTAAGGTAACAAATCACACGCATGACCCGCATGAGAATTCTGGAACCAGACTGTCTGGGTTCAAATTTTGGTTCTACCATGTAGGAGCCATGCAACCTCAGGCAAGTTAGGTGGTAAGCTCTCTGTGCCTCGGAGAGGCGCATCTGCACAGGAGGCTAACTCAGCACCGACCGGACGGGGGGCCTGGGAAAATGAAATGAGCTAATCTAGGTGAAGGCTCTACCGAGTACCTAGGCACAGCCCGGCATGTACTGCGGACCAGAGAAGGCATTTGCTATCTGTATTGTTACGATTATGCAAGAAGTTTTAAAAACCAAACTTATTCAAGAAGTTTTAAAAACCAAACACTTGGTGAATTCTTTAAATCGTGTTGACTGCTAATCTCTTTTTACTACTATGAAGCCCAGGAAGCCATGGTGGCTCTGAGTCTGTGAGGAACAGGCAACTTTCTTCAAACTTCCGTAATGCAACCAAAATGTAACTTTTTTAATGTTTATTTATTATTGAGAGACAGAGCGCAAGCAGGGGGAGGGGAAGAGAGAAAGGGAGACAGAATCGGAAGCAGGCTCTAGGCTCTGAGCTGTCAGCACAGAGCCTGACACGGGGCTTGAACTCACGAACTGTGAGATCATGACTTGAGCCGAAGTCAGACGCTTAACCGACTGAGCCACCCAGGCACCCTAAAATGTAACTGCTGTAATGAAAGCCCGCTGTAAATGGGTGCCTGCGTCTCTTCCTTGCCCTGCCTGCTTCTCCCCTGGCCTGGGGCCTCCACTCCTGGGAAGCCGCCTCCCCAGAGTAGCCCCAGGACACCCTAAAACCTTGCCTTGTTAGTGCAGGCTCCCTGCAGGAAGCACAATGGGAAATTAAAGGTAGAGAGAGCCAGGCTCCGCTCTGAGCTCGGGAGTTCTCCCTGGAATGCTTGCTTACAATGCAACACACTGGTGTTGAGAATACACAGAATGCCCTTTTCTTTGGGTCCTCTGTGAACTACTAGCCAACAAATCTGTCTCTTGCTGAATGGCAAAAACAGCAAGCATGTCATAAGCTGTAGGACATGAGTGAAATTCCCAAATTCTGGGATTAAGACAGTGAATCAATAATAGCTAACGCAGAATGAAATCAGTAATGCAGCGAAAACTACCTTCCATAGTTTCAGTAACAGTAGCATTGAAACAGCTGGATTTAGAACCTTAAAAAATGAACTGAATTAAATCTCCCTGACTGACCAAAAGCAAACTCAGGCAGTAAGGCACACTTACCTCCATCCCTTGATTGATCGCTAGTTTTGCCACTCTCATTGCAACAGGTCCCTAAAATTCAATTAAAGAAATAGATTTTCATTACTATTTATGCAAATTATGTCGCACAGCTCAGTTAAAATCCAGAAATTCCCATGGCAAAGATGCAACAAAAGCTGTAAGAACAGTTAATGGGGGATTTCCTTCAGGCCTTGCAAGGTCACGTGGGACGAGTCTGCCGCCTGGACGACGGCACAGGGCTGCAGGCGCCGGGTGCCCAGGAGTGGGCGACCGTTACAGCCACGCTCCCGAGAGGTGAAGCTGGGAAAAGAAGAGGCGATGAAGCTCTTGGCCCGGCAGCACAGCCACGGGTGCGAGGCCGGAGCCCGGGCAGGAGGGGAGGCTCCTGTCACGCCTGGGCCGGACACTGGCTCCGCTCCGGTGCCCGCACATGGCCAAGACGTGCCCCCAGGCCAGGCCCCACCACACAGAAGCTGACAGCCCAGAGCAGTCCTTCAGGCCGAGTGAGGGCCACAGAGGAAGGAACCGAGTGTGCTCTGGGGGGAGGGGACATTAACTTTTATCCTTTTTGAAAACCACAATGTGCCAGACAGAATTTAGCTGTTTGATCACATGTGAAATTCCTAAAAGCCGTTTATGGGTGATGAGTTAGAATTCAATGTATCTTTTTTAAAAGTGCCTTTTGAATTAAAATGCAAAACAGGCTATAAATAATAGGCGCAACAGGTGATAACCAATAAATGAGCGAGCAACGGCATGGCGGCAGCAGACCCGGGCAACTGCAACACCAGCCTCTGAAACTGAATGCGAAGCCCGGAAGCAACCATCTCTCTGCAGAGAGGTTTCCTGAGGTTCCCGAAAGGATGCCCAGGCCCCGAACAGGTCACGAATCCCGTCTGCGTCAAACGGCGCGGCTGCAGAGGAAGGAATGCTGCCTGCGGGGCCGGCCGGGGGCATAAAGGGAGACTCCAAGAGGAGAAAGACAAACCGCTAACTGCTTCTATAGCAAAGTCCTCCCATCTGTGACTTCAGAAAACACACGGGAAAGAGGGTAAGAGCCACGCCCGGAACAGGGCCCACGGCGCGCTGCTCCCNGGGCCTCCGCCGTCCTGGCCGCCTCTCTCCAGGCACACAGCCCAGGGCAGAAGCTGCCGGTAGGCTCCGCCACGGGTGCCAATGTGCGCGGGGGGGACGTGTGGTCAGAGCGCGGCCGTGGTGTGGGCCCCACGTTCTCGTCAAATCTTAAGCTTTAGTTCCGAAGGCCCTTGACGTCCGTCTGACTGGCCGTCTCCGGTCTTGCGGCTACCGCGTGCCTCCCACTTGGCAACCGGGACAAGCAGGCCACTCGCTGTGCGGGGACCGCTGCGTCAGTGTGCTACGGGTTACTTAAACAGAGGAAAAGGACACGCGACTGGAGGTACCTGAGGCAAGAACTCTCGTGCCAGGTCCAAGGCCTTGCGGTACGCGGCGTCCCCCTCCTCGTTCTGTTCCAGAACATGGCTGACCAGGCCCACGGCTTTGGCTTCGTGGCCGTCGAGCACGCGGGCAGAGAAGATGAGCTCTTTGGCGAGCGAGATCCCGATGGCGCGCGGCAGGCGCTGCGTGCCCCCTGCGGAGAGGAAGGGGGAAATGTGGGCCATGAGCCCGTACCTGTGGTCTTAACAGTTCAGGGGTTCGCATCTTCATATACAAAACAGACCAGGGCCAGAAGCTTATATGTCAAAATTAGTGGAAAACTACTTCAGAGCAGAATCCAATTAGTTTATAAAATTAAAAGCACCCAAAAAAGAACTAGAGTACCTTTTGTAATTACTAAGGGATCCTGGCACTATTTATTCCTTGCAACACAGCTGGTGTGTTCCCAAATCGAATCCACATCATCACCACATGAGGGGCCATATGACACACAGCAGTGGACAAGCAATACTGTCCCTTAGCACATTTCACCCAGAGGGATGACACGGCCATAAGGCTGGGTACCTTTCATTTAGTTTAGACAAAACTTGTCAAAGCCTGAAATCTAACTCATGTGCTTCTTTTAAAAATAAAAAAGCATTTTATAGTTTATTTATTTTTGAGAGAGAACGAGGTGGGGAGGGGCAGAGAGAGAGGGAGACACAGAAACCGAAGCAGCTCCAGGCTCTGAGCTGTCAGCACACAGCCCGACGCGGGGCTGAAACCTACCAACTGCAAGATCATGACCTGAGCCAAAGGCAGGCGCTAAACCGACTGAGCCCCCAGGTGCCCCGTAACTCATGTGCTTTTTAAAGCATCACTGACGGTAAATGAACGGCAAACTAATTTTAATTTAATAAAAATAAAGGTAGATAATTCCTCGTGACACAGACTCGGTCCCGGGAGAGAGTACTAACCACTCCTGGGAAACTGCCCACCTCTACTCCGCTCCCTGCTCGTGTCCAGGCCAGGATCTTGTCAGAAAGAAGGCTGGACAAAAGGGACGGCGGGCTGCCCAGACGAGCTCACTGTGTGTTGTCTGGCCCACAAAGTTCAGATTTTTTTTTTTTTAATGTATTAGTTGCCAACATTTAAAAACCGGGTGGAGGATTACAGATGGAAACCGATTTCCACCTGGAAGCCCACAGCAGACACGATGCATCCATGTGGCCACGGCTCCTCCACTGTCTGTTGCCAGGACTTCCGTGTGACAAGCTCTGCTTTCTGCTAAACAACTCTAAAAGGACGGGCGCCTGGGTGGCTCGGTCAGTTAAGCATCCGACTCTTGATTTCAGCTTGGGCCACGCTCTCACGGTTAGTGAGTTCAAGCCCCACACGGGGCTCTGCACTGACCACATGGAGCCTGCTTGGGATTCTCTCCCTCTCTCCCTCTCTCCCTCCCTCTCTCTCTCTCTCTCTGCCCTCCCCACTCACTTGTGCACGTGTGTGCACTCTCTCTCTCTCAAAATAAATAAACTTTAAAAAGAAAGCAAAGAGGTGCCTAGGTGGCTCAGTCAGTTAAGTGACCAACTTCAGCTCAGGTCACAATCTCACAGTTTGTGGGTTCAAGCCCCGCGTCGGGCTCTGTGCTGACAGCTCAGAGCCTGGAGCTGCTTCGGATTCTGTGTCTCCCTCTCTCTCTCTGCCCCTCTCCCACTTGTGCTCTGTTTCTGTCTCAATAATACGTTTAAATAAATAATAAATAAATAAATAAATAAATGGAAAGCAAAACCTTTTCTTACACCTCAATTAAAAGTGGCAAAATGAAAAATAAAGATCACAGGATGCAGAAAGCATGTTTCCCTTCAGTAATGAAGTATATTCCTACATTTTTAACAAACAAAACATGTCTGCATTGGAAGAAGACAGCTCAAGATGCTATTATTAAGCAACTAGGTTAAGAACCATGTGCACTTATTTAGAAAAAAAAAGAAACAACACAAACTTCAGTGAATTGGGAAAGGACTGATATTTTCGATAGGGACTGGTTTTGAGCATAAATAAAGTGAGTGGGGCTTCAGTACCGTACAGTTATTCTTTACACTGTTCTAGTAATTAGAGACGGCGAGTTTATAAGGGTTTTACTGGATAGGGTAGAAAATGTGTGTCTGAAAAAGGTGAAGCACTGACAAATCTGAATCTAACTGTAAAGGGATGTTGTTTGGTGTCATAAAGACAGCCTCAGAACTCATGGGACCAGCACCAGGGAAAAGGGCAAGTTATCTATGGCGTTTCCATCGGCAGCTGATGAGAACAGAGATGTCAATAACACAACCCAGATAGCTGCATACACTCGCGGAGCGGATGGCAACTTCCACAAGATGGAAGAACTTACGGATATCATATTCATGAGAAGCACAACACTAGGAAATGATTCTCTTCCATGTTCTGTGAAAAGTCTGATGTGGACTGGACAAAACAAATGTGACCTTCAGTGATCACTGCTAATGTTGCACTTGTTATTCAACTGAAACTCTTAGTTTTACCAAGTCTGCCAAGCTTACGCCCTGTTCACTGTATCATTTCATTCAGGGTGGCGTCCTCCAGGAAAGAGTGCCTCGTAGCAATTAAAGACAGGAACAGCAGTGAAATGAAGACCAGGAAACACACCCACTGCCCCGCGCTGAACGGCAGAGAACTCAAGCCCTGCTTGGGGCCGTGGATGAGTACCGGAACGGTCTGCTGGAGGATATGGGCTGAGCGAGGGTCGGAAGACACGCTGAAGAGGGCTTTCTGTTCTTGTTGAAAAGAACGCACGAGAGGATCTAGGAAAATCCGCACCCTTGCTCACCAACTATCACTGCATCCAAGACTCTGCCTTCCGGTTGACACGGCAAGTCATGTAGCCCAGGAACCTCACGTTAGTGGCCCATCCGGCCCACCTGTCCTTCTGGGGCTGGCTCCCCGCACTAAGCGCAGCGCCCTCCAGGCCCGTCCTGCTGCAGCGTGGCAGCATTTCCTTCCTCCGTACGGCTCAGTAATATCCCACTGTACGAATACCACGTTTTACTTACTCACTGAACCAGTGAGGGACACCTGGACTGCTTTCACCCTTCAGCTGTCAAGAATAACGCTGCTGTGCATCTGAGGTACAAATACCTCACTGAGACCCCGCTGTCTTTTTCTTTTGGGTGGATACCCAGAGGCAGAGCTGTTAGATCATACAGTAAATCTAGGTTTAATTTTTTTGAGGAACAGCTATACTGTTTTCCTAGTAGCTGCACCATTTTACGTTCTTATCAACAGGGTACAAGGATTCCAAATTCTCTACATTCTCGCCATAATTGGCAATTTTCAGGGGTGTTTTTATTTTTGAAGGAGGGAGGGAGGCTTGATGGTAACCATCCTAACTGGTGTGAAACGGTATCTCACTGTGGTTTTTGATCTACATTTTCCTGACAACTAGTCTCATTGAACTTCTTTTCATCTGCTTGTTGGCCATTTGTGTATCTTCTTCGGAGAAGCATCTATTTAAGTCCTTTGTCAATTTTTTAAATGGGTTTTTTGTTGTTGTTGTTGTTGTTGAGATGAAGGGGTTCTGTATATATTCTGGATAGCCGTCATTTATCGGATAGATGATTTGCAAATATTTCCTCCCATCCCATGGACCGCCTTTTCACTATGTTGACTGTGCTTTGAAGCACAAAAGTACTTTTAATTTTAATTTTGATGAAATCCAATTTTTTTCTTATATTGCCCGTGCTTTTGGTGTTGTATCCAAGAAATCAGTGCCAAATCCAATGTCGCAAAGTTCTTCCACTACTTTCTTCTAAGAGTTTTACAGTTTCAAAACTGACATCTTTGATCCATTTTGAGCTAATTTTAATACATGATGCAAGCTAAGGGCCCAGCTTCATTCTTCTGCAGGTGGATATCCACTTTTCCAAGCACCATTTGTTGAAAGAGGCACTCTTAAATAAGTTACACAAATCTATTATTTAATTCACTCCCTCCTACGGAAATTCTATCTGTAGGACACATATCTGGTGAGAAATTATCTGGCTCAATTTCCTACGCTGCAATCAGCTTGCGGCAATCAAAGACTGGGGGTGGAACTGGCGGCTACCCGCCCCCTCGTGCCCATCCCGGTCACAGAACACTTGTGATTTCACACTTTATGAAAGTGATGTGACCTGTTTGCTGTGCTTTTCTCAATAGCGGCAGCACTGAGCAGAGTTGCACGCATGGAGGTTACTAAGCCACGGGGCGTTATGACACAAAACGCTACACGTGACCAGTGAGGGATCTCAGGTGTCCCGCAATATCTCAGGAATAGTCACCCTCAACAAAAAATATTTTTATGTCAGCATTCTGCTGCAGCTTGGAAGTACTTCTGTTTACAAACAGTTATTTTCTATTACAAAATTAGACAAAACACTCGTGCTCCTTAGGGGAGTCAGGGCTCAGCGCAGCACCACGCCAGTTACCCAATTATTTAACACATAATGAATTCACCGGTGGAGTGTCTGTACAGAAACCAATCTGCACCTATGAATTACACTTCATCATATGACATGAAGCATACGATGACATGAAGCATATGATGAAAATGAACAAATACAGAACGGATATGGCTGCTAGTAAACAGTCACTGAAAGGTCCAGTGGTGAGCAGGGGGCGGGTGGGGCACGGGGTAGAGCCGCTGCCCCCTGCCCCCGCCGAAGGAGGAGGTCCGCAACGGACTGGGAACCGCAAGCACCCAGGGTGCGTTCATGCCCAAACCTGACCCGCTCCTCGCACTCCTATCCTGGTAGCGGGCAGCTGCGAGGCAGCGGCGTCTGAAGCCACAAACAAAACTAACAGGATGAAGACACTCAAAATCGAAGTCTGTCTTGCTGCTCTTGCCTGTGATCTGTCACCAGGGCAAAAATGAGCACACAGCCGCAGGTTAAATGGTTGGGTCTTTTCCCTTATTTACGAATTTTCAAAATAACAAGGTGGCTCCGTAGCACCCTCCAGAGGTGACAAGTAAGGCTTTAATCTTCGAGAACCATCACAATCTCACAGATTTAACAAGTTCGCCGCGTCAGAATCAGTTCTTATCTTTATCTTTACTGATGGCCGAGCACCCCATCCTGGGCCAGTGGAACTTAATTGGATCATCCACAGCGCCCTTGTCTCCGACCTGAACAGTCTTCAGTGACTTGGTACCTCGGATCACAAGACGTCCCGGGCTCATCCTGGCCCTCTCGTCCCCAGGCCCTGCGTCGGCCACTCTGCCCGGCCCTGTGGGGCTGTGCCGGAAAGCCGGATGTTTCCGCTCGCGCTGTGATCAAGCACACTTACCAACAACCATGCTTTCGAATGCATATTCCCATATTCCAAGTATTCTCTCTGTGATTCTGTGCAGAGTTTTGAGGCTCCTTTCTCCCAGCAAATGCTGAGCCTGGATGGAAGATGGGTGCTAATGTGAGCACGGGGAGCAAATCCTCCGGCCGTCAGGACTTGGCCATGTGAGGTACCGTATCCTCGACTTTTCCCCTGTGCACTATGTTCAATCCAGCCTTTCACAAGACCTACAATTTTATTACTTTGATTTAGCCACTTCCTGAAACCTTAGAAGTCAATCACCAACCACACAGTCTGCAGCAGGGTTCTCAAGGCTGTGTAAAGGTCACAGATGGCGGCCCTAAAGAAGTCAGAACCCAAGCTCCTTCTGTTCCTCCTCTGCTGCCCTCCCCTGTGCACTCTATCCTCTGTGTTATCTCTTGGTCCTAAAAGGCTGCTGTAGCCCCGTCATCACGACTGCAAACCAGGCAGGAGGAAGGGCAAGAGAGTGCTGTCTCTTCAGAGGCACTGATGAAGTCCCAGCCAAGAACTCTGCCTCCGAGTCACTGGCCAGAACGCGGGCACATGTAGTTGCAGGGGCGCGACAGGTCCCCTTCCTGCTCAGGCTTTTTTGCCTTAGCGTACAGAGCAAAACTGGGGCTCTGACTGCTAAGGGAAAATGAAAACAGGTATGCCCTTAGCAATTGCTACCTCAAGCGGTAAAACTGTGCTAATCACATAGCAAAATGTTTTCCTGTTTACCTATTATTTGGATTGAAGATATATTTGAAATGTTATATTCCTATTCAAAATTTTTCCATCATTTACTCTATTATTTTAAGAAAGTGTCAGTAATTATGTTTCCCCTACATAATCTCTCCTGGGATAATGCTACTTAAATTTACTTTAAAGTAGCAACCTCTAGATTAGCGATGGCTTAACCACAGCAAGTGTGTTTTCACCAGCGAGGGCAAGAGGTGAAAAATTTCCCTCCTCTGTCTTTGCGCTGACCTCCAATGCCCCGGGGAGCTGCCGGCCACGATCTGGGGTGCTGCCTGCTCCTCCCAGACCACAGCCCTAAACTCAAAGTCTTCTGGAAATAAGCCAGACACAGATGCTACCTTCCTTTTGTTATGTGGACATAATTCAAACAGTTGAAAGCAAGCTTTATGTGACATTTCCCAACCAATCATAATGTAATATGTAAAGAACAGCGACAGCTTAAGGGTTATAAATTATGGCTTAGTAATATTTACAAGGTAGAAAATGCCAAGTTTTTGTTTTTGTTTAAGTTTGTTGTTGTTGTTGTTTTTGTTGTTGCGAGTTGTAAAGATACCACATCAAGGGCATTTATTGCTATAATGAGAAGTGATCTCGGACATCCACAAGTAAATGCCACTTTTGAATTATGTCTAACTCCCCTCACAGAGAGAAATAGCCAATTAAGGTTACTTTTGCTTTGAACTGTAGAAGACACATTGCAGGAAAACGTTAGTTTTGGATTATAATTCCTGTTGCAATTCTGTCAGAGGGCTTTAGGCAAGAGCTTTCTTGCTAGCTCTGGGCTAAATGTTTACAAAACTGACTTCCTCTTGCTTTAATAATGAAGCATCAAGGTCAAAGAGGAACGCACTATGTGAACACACATGGTATGTTTACTGGTCTCATGACGGTCCCTGTCACAATCATACAAAAACCATAAAAATATTTACCCTTCAATTTGTGACCGGTGTTGTAATACTTTCTGTTCCCTGAGGATGTTAAGCATGTTGTAAACCAGTGAGGGGAAAACACACACACTGGAAGAAGACAGACAGGGGTAAGGGAGAAGAACCCTAAGTAGGGGAAGCCGAGCAAAACCTGAGATACATCAGTTCGGGCTCCATGTGGTTTATCCTAAAGGAGCACTTAGCAAAAGCTAAAAACTTTTTTTAATGTTTATTTTATTATTATTGAGAGAGAGAGAGAGAGAAAGAACGCATGTGCAAAGGGCAGAGAGAAAGGGAGACAGAGGATTTGAAATAGGCTCCAGGCTCTGAACTGTCAGCACAGAGTCCAACGCGGGGCTCGAACCCACGAACCGTGAGATCATGACCGGAGCTGAAGTTGGGACACTTAGCCGACTGAGCCCCCCAGGCGCCCGAAAGCTGAAAACTTTTAAGAACTTGGTCAGGGGAAGAAAGGCTGGATATCAAAAATAGTTTTCCGAGCAGATGAAGCTGACTGGCAACAAATTAAAACCTCTGTGACAGAAGTTTCGTTAGCATGCATTCTAAAAAGCTTTCTGGACTATGATCCCATTCACTGTCAGAGAAAAACAGACATGCAGAGGTTTTACTCATTAAGAAAAAAAACTACATTTCTTTTAAATGTTTACATGCCATTTTCCCAACTGATATTTGCAGCATTATTGTTTGAACTTCTAGAAACCAGATNGGCACCTGGCGCGCATGCTGTCACCAGGCACGTGACTCCGGCGGCGGCGGAACGCAGCGCGTCAGAGGCGCCGCACCTGCTGCACCCGTCCCGGCGTCTCCGCCGCAGTCCGCTGACGACACAGCCGTGCCTCGTGGACACGGCCACGGTGGCGAGCGGGAACACACACGCACGTGCAGACACGGCTGCCTTACGGAAAACCCTTCACTTTCTTTAACCCGGTGATATTTACTAAAAACACAATGTTCCACGTTTACCCCTCCGTGTGAGCCATGTAATTGCTGGAATAAAATAAATTTAATGGTTTGCTATCTCTAGACACCAATAAGTTCCACCTCTATTTGAGCTGTATTTACCATTTTATGCTTTAAAACAAATCCTGTAAACGCGGAGGACAGGGACGCGACGACGTCCTAGGGCAAACGCGGCGGAGGCGGCAGAGCGGAAGCGGCGCGTCTGCGCCTGAGGCGAGGCCGCTCCGCGGTGGCCGGCGGTTCCGTAGGAAGGGAAGTAGGGGCCGCCTCACAGCTCGGTGGCCCAGGGCAAGCCCTCGGCCTTCCGCAGTTTCTGTGGCCAGGAGTGCAGGCGTCCCTGCTCGCGTGGGCCCCTCCCACGGGCCACGCCACGGGGCTCCCTTCCCACCCGGCAGGGCCCCCGGGTGAGCAGCTCCGGAGACGGGCTGCGGGGCCCGGGACGCCGCTTCCCCGGCTCCCTGCCGGTCCCGTGGGCCTCGCAGGCAAGGGGCCCCGAGCTGCCGAGCGCAGGGACCGGGGCCAGGCACACAGTCCGTGTTCTAAAACTCCTCTCTCCTGCCCGTCTGCCCGTCACCAACGAGCACATTCACACTGCATTTTCCAGAACTTCAAAATCACCCTCCAGTCTTTTAAGCTCAAGGAAGAGAGGGGCAAAACATGTTAACCATTATCTTTAAAAAATGACAAAGGCAGGAAAGTGGAGAGAGTGGGATATGGAGGATGTTCCTTCTGGAAAGCCTGTCCCCTGAAAAACACAGTCTCTGCCAACTACAATCAGAGGCAGCGTGAGAGAGGCCCACACATCACCCGTGCTTCAGGCCTTTCTAAAATGTGATCATTTAACTATCAACATAAAAAGACGACACTGACTGGTGTTTCATAAAAATTGGACCTTGACCCCTTCATTAGATGAGTGTCTAAAAAAGAGCTAAAGACACCGTGAAAAGTCCTCAATGTCCACATGTTTTCTCTCTGGATAACAGACAACCTCTGAATATGGATACTGTGAACTCTCTGGATAACACAGAAGCTCTGGATACGGACACTGTGAACTCTCTGGATAACACAGAAGCTCTGGATACGGACACTGTGAACTCTGGCTAACACAGAGGCTCTGGATACGGACACTGTGAACTCTCTGGATAACACAGAAGCTCTGGATACGGACACTGTGAACTCTGGCTAACACAGAGGCTCTGGATACGGACACTGAACTCTCTGGATAACACACAGGCTCTGGATACGGACACTGAACTCTCTGGATAACACAGAGGCTCTGGATACGGACACTGAACTCTCTGGATAACACAGAAGCTCTGGATACGGACACTGTGAAAACTCTGGATAACACAGAAGCTCTGGATACGGACACTGAACTCTCTGGATAACACAGAGGCTCTGGATACGGACACTGAACTCTCTGGATAACACACAGGCTCTGGATACGGACACTGAACTCTCTGGATAACACAGAGGCTCTGGATAAGGACACTGTGAACTCTCTGGATAACACAGAGGCTCTGGATAGGACACTGTAAATATTACTGATAAATGAAACAAAATACACAAATACTTGACAAGACTACTAAATAATGGAGTGGGCATAAAGATCTCAATACTCTGTTTTTCCTCATTAAAAGCAGGTCACATGATAAAAATTTAAAGATTCTGGCACAGCAGAACCATTATTAATAGAATAAATAACCACTGTTTAGTAAGAACTTATCAGGTACTATGTAATTTTACACATTATTTCCTATCATTTTTTCAAGAATCTCACGAGGCCACTACTCTCATGAATGGTCATTTGACAACTCAGAGGATCAAAGGCTCAAAAGAGGCAACTCATGCCCACTGGGTAAAGCAGTGGGTGAATGAGGGAGCCTGGTCCCGTGGCCACCTGTCTCTCCTAATGGCAAGCCAGCCCTCTGGGAGACAGAAGAGGCGTGGCTCCTCAAATAGCTATCCGGTGACAGGACACGGTCTCGGCGGGAGCTGGCGTCGGTGGCCTAGTACCAGGGCCGTTGGGCAGTGGCAGAAAGCTGCAAAACAAGAGCACCCAGCGGTCAGCTCCTACCGGCAACGTGTTGCTGCAGAGAGATGTATTTCAGTGCAAGGTCCACAAGACGGAAGGCACTCGTGCACCTCCTTCCACTTCGACGCCGAGCCCTCACCGTGCGCGGCTGAGGTGGGCCCCCCCATGGCCGAGTGGGGCGGGCCTCGGGGCTACCCCTGCAGGGGAAGGCCAGCCGCCCAGGACCGCCAGAGCGGAGCATCGGCCACAAAGCCCGCGAGGAGGGTGCTGGGCCAGGCTTCACCCTTGCACTTTGAGGTCTCCTGGGTGGAACAGCTTCTTCTTTTGAAACTTTGAACTGAAAACAAACAGCATAATGAGCAAAATGAAACGAGCATGGTATTTCAAGTGGCTGAAACCATAAAGATGAACAAATCACATTATTACTCCTTATTTGGAGAACTGCCAAGCAGTCCGTGAAATGACACTATAGGAAGATTTTGTTATTTAGGGAACCAGTCAACAACTGTTTCATATTAACAAGCAGGAGTGAGCCATTCTTGAGCACATATCCAAGGAGGATGAAGCAACTCTGACTTACTGGAAACACATTATTTTTGTAAGATATATCCAATACCCGGTCAGGTTTTCATAACTCTAACTCCTGTTGCAAGGCAGAAATCCTGTCAGAGACAAGCAACCTTCTCCCACACCCGAAACAAAACAAACCCCCATCCAGCAACTGCAACCCTCTCCCACCAACAAGAAGTGCCCACGACGCATGGTGACAACATACGCATGCTCGCCCCTAGCTTTGGGGTTCCCATGCCCCGCTGCGCTAACTGATGATAACGACCTGCTGTGTATTTTTCAAACGTTCACTGTATAGTATTAACAGAACACCAATTAAAATGACAAAACTGTCAGGGGGAAACCCCAAACACCACACCCACAGACTTCCTGGTTACGCATGCTGGTTCTGGTCGCTCGGCTTGCTCATAATGCATAGAAACGTCAGGTAAGGGTTTAATAAAGACGTTTTTATATATTTGTTAAGAGGTTCATATTTTAAACTGCACTGAGGCTCAGATGGATGTAAAATATATGTGAAATGAACTTGGCTAAATGCCGATGCTCCTTCCCTTCCTCCCCAAGCCTCCCAGCTAGCTTCTCGGGCACACTGCTGAGGACGGGGGCGAAGGCCCTGGAGAAGACGGGCAGGCGGCTCCCTCTCCCCCTCCCTCAGAGTCCTGCTCATTACACATTACCGCACATGAGGCTCTGGAGGGCCAATCCTGTCCTCTCCCCCTTCCAGGAGAGCATCCGGACGGCACCATGAGACACGACAGCGGTTAATTACTGCTCTCCTAGCGAGAACAATGAAGTTCTTTTACCGTCATTGCGTGAAATACAGCTTATGTCTACAATGGACTGACAACAGTGCTCCTTTGGAAAATAAAGTCTGAGATGCAAATATTAAAATTAGGCCACATCGTCAGTATCTGAAATGGAAAACTCTTTCAACACTGGAAGCATAAAATGCATTGATAACACATTTCAAATACATATTGCAGAATCTTCCAGGACAGATATTTGGCTAGCTCACTGCTAACTCCTAGACTCTTACTTTAAAAAACAAGAAGAGTTCCTTGAAAGCTCAGTGAGGGGCAGGAAACGAGAGGCGGAGAAGAGCACGGACACAGAAGCGTCACCAGCACCTTACAGTCAGCACGATCGCTGCACAGCAGGCCAGGGAACGCGCAGGACACATCTCAAGGGCAGGCCGCATGGGCCACTGCGGTGCATGGGCAGGACCGGCTGTCACAGCCCCGCTCCCGCGTGAGCACAGGGGTGTGAAGGCAGCCCCGTGGCAAATTTAAAAATCGAAACGCCCCTCTTCTCACCTGCCTGTCCCACAGAAGGGTCAGCTGCCATGTGGCTTTTATCTGATGAGAGAGGCCATCTGGAGACGGAAGGCAGAAATGATCTTGACTTCCTAACCGGTAATTACCTTCAAGGATCCACAAGAATCCCGTGAAAAGATAGGAAAAAGTGAACATAAAGGAAACAGGATCAGAAGGGTCAGGGTGTGAGCCGGAGAAGTGCTCAAGTGAGAGGTTTACAAACCCCGACTGGGAGCAAACATCTGCTGCAACAGCAACCTGGCCCCGAGCGACTGACAGGTATTCGCCCATCGAGTCCTTCCCAGCCCGTTAGGAAGCAGGGCTCTCTGCGCCCTTCATGCAGACAGGAAAACAGGCCCAAGTCAGGTCGGCAGACAAGGGCCAGCAGCCCCCTGCCCCCCAGCACACACGCATGCACACGTGGACCGTGCCCATCCTTTATTTTGTTTTATTTTTATTTTACAATGCTTATTTGAGAGAGAGAGAGAGAGAGAGAGAAATAGAGTGTGAGTGGGGGAGGGGCAGAGAGAGAGGGAGACACAGAATCTGAAGCAGCTCCAGGCTCTGAGCTGTCAGCACAGAGCCTGACGTGGGGCTCGAACCCACAACTTGTGAGATCATGACCTGAGCGGAAGTCTGATGCTCAACGGACTGAGCCCCCAGGCGCCCCACATCCCTTCTATCTCATGCTGCCAACAGAGGTAAGGGGGCTGGAGGTGCGAGACGAGGAGGAGCAGAGCCCTGCCCTGTGCCCCTGTCTGGGGAACAACGTGATAAAAGGGCCTGACTGGGGGCGGGGGGGGTGCCTGGGGAAGGCCTTCTACACAGCTGCACAGTGGCCCACCGCCAGCCCCCACTCCCTCCTCCCTGCCCCTCCTCCCCTGCTCTCGGGGGACAGGGGCACAGACAACACTCAGCCCTCAAGCCGAGCGCCCTCCCTGCGCAGCGCAACGCCAATCCCAGTGGAGAGGCCCCTGGGCGCGGGGGGACTCGGCCCCGCGGCGCCACGGAACCCTCCGGGCAGCCGGCACGAGCCACTTTGGGAGGACACGGGGCACGCCCTTCTTCGCGGAAGGGGGCCTAGGGCAGGAAGCGATGGGAAGTTCCCATAATTCAGGGAAGACGTGAAATCCATGCAGGAGCCTCGAAGGGGCGGCGGTACATGAGGAGCGGGAGCGGAAAGGAGGCCTCAGGGCCGGGAAGCCGCCGGGACGCAGGCACC